>NW_027637223.1:0-63806 GCF_951216825.1 Electrona antarctica
CTGTGAAAGTGACATTTAGGCACGGAGTTGGAAAACCTTGTCTGAACCCCTCCATCCTTCCTGTAGCTGCTCAGACTCTGCTTCTCTGCCCCCAGCCAAGCTTATAGGCCTGCAGAGTGTCTAGTTTTGAAGATACAGACTCTGCTAAGCAAAAGTGAACAGGGCCAAACTGAGGCTTATTTCGCTGTGAAAGTGACATTTAGGCACGGAGTTGGAAAACCTTGTCTGAACCCCTCCATCCTTCCTGTAGCTGCTCAGACTCTGCTTCTCTGCCCCCAGCCAAGCTTATAGGCCTGCAGAGTGTCTAGTTTTGAAGATACAGACTCTGCTAAGCAAAAGTGAACAGGGCCAAACTGGGCTTATTTCGCTGTGAAAGTGACATTTAGGCACGGAGTTGGAAAACCTTGTCTGAACCCCTCCATCCTTCCTGTAGCTGCTCAGACTCTGCTTCTCTGCCCCCAGCCAAGCTTATAGGCCTGCAGAGTGTCTAGTTTTGAAGATACAGACTCTGCTAAGCAAAAGTGAACAGGGCCAAACTGGGCTTATTTCGCTGTGAAAGTGACATTTAGGCACGGAGTTGGAAAACCTTGTCTGAACCCCTCCATCCTTCCTGTAGCTGCTCAGACTCTGCTTCTCTGCCCCCAGCCAAGCTTATAGGCCTGCAGAGTGTCTAGTTTTGAAGATACAGACTCTGCTAAGCAAAAGTGAACAGGGCCAAACTGGGCTTATTTCGCTGTGAAAGTGACATTTAGGCACGGAGTTGGAAAACCTTGTCTGAACCCCTCCATCCTTCCTGTAGCTGCTCAGACTCTGCTTCTCTGCCCCCAGCCAAGCTTATAGGCCTGCAGAGTGTCTAGTTTTGAAGATACAGACTCTGCTAAGCAAAAGTGAACAGGGCCAAACTGGGCTTATTTCGCTGTGAAAGTGACATTTAGGCACGGAGTTGGAAAACCTTGTCTGAACCCCTCCATCCTTCCTGTAGCTGCTCAGACTCTGCTTCTCTGCCCCCAGCCAAGCTTATAGGCCTGCAGAGTGTCTAGTTTTGAAGATACAGACTCTGCTAAGCAAAAGTGAACAGGGCCAAACTGGGCTTATTTCGCTGTGAAAGTGACATTTAGGCACGGAGTTGGAAAACCTTGTCTGAACCCCTCCATCCTTCCTGTAGCTGCTCAGACTCTGCTTCTCTGCCCCCAGCCAAGCTTATAGGCCTGCAGAGTGTCTAGTTTTGAAGATACAGACTCTGCTAAGCAAAAGTGAACAGGGCCAAACTGGGCTTATTTCGCTGTGAAAGTGACATTTAGGCACGGAGTTGGAAAACCTTGTCTGAACCCCTCCATCCTTCCTGTAGCTGCTCAGACTCTGCTTCTCTGCCCCCAGCCAAGCTTATAGGCCTGCAGAGTGTCTAGTTTTGAAGATACAGACTCTGCTAAGCAAAAGTGAACAGGGCCAAACTGGGCTTATTTTGCTGTGAAAGTGACATTTAGGCACGGAGTTGGAAAACCTTGTCTGAACCCCTCCATCCTTCCTGTAGCTGCTCAGACTCTGCTTCTCTGCCCCCAGCCAAGCTTATAGGCCTGCAGAGTGTCTAGTTTTGAAGATACAGACTCTGCTAAGCAAAAGTGAACAGGGCCAAACTGGGCTTATTTCGCTGTGAAAGTGACATTTAGGCACGGAGTTGGAAAACCTTGTCTGAACCCCTCCATCCTTCCTGTAGCTGCTCAGACTCTGCTTCTCTGCCCCCAGCCAAGCTTATAGGCCTGCAGAGTGTCTAGTTTTGAAGATACAGACTCTGCTAAGCAAAAGTGAACAGGGCCAAACTGGGCTTATTTCGCTGTGAAAGTGACATCGAAATTTCACAGCGAAATAAGCCCAGTTTGGCCCTGTTCACTTTTGCTTAGCAGAGTCTGTATCTTCAAAACTAGACACTCTGCAGGCCTATAAGCTTGGCTGGGGGCAGAGAAGCAGAGTCTGAGCAGCTACAGGAAGGATGGAGGGGTTCAGACAAGGTTTTCCAACTCCGTGCCTAAATGTCACTTTCACAGCGAAATAAGCCCAGTTTGGCCCTGTTCACTTTTGCTTAGCAGAGTCTGTATCTTCAAAACTAGACACTCTGCAGGCCTATAAGCTTGGCTGGGGGCAGAGAAGCAGAGTCTGAGCAGCTACAGGAAGGATGGAGGGGTTCAGACAAGGTTTTCCAACTCCGTGCCTAAATGTCACTTTCACAGCGAAATAAGCCCAGTTTGGCCCTGTTCACTTTTGCTTAGCAGAGTCTGTATCTTCAAAACTAGACACTCTGCAGGCCTATAAGCTTGGCTGGGGGCAGAGAAGCAGAGTCTGAGCAGCTACAGGAAGGATGGAGGGGTTCAGACAAGGTTTTCCAACTCCGTGCCTAAATGTCACTTTCACAGCGAAATAAGCCCAGTTTGGCCCTGTTCACTTTTGCTTAGCAGAGTCTGTATCTTCAAAACTAGACACTCTGCAGGCCTATAAGCTTGGCTGGGGGCAGAGAAGCAGAGTCTGAGCAGCTACAGGAAGGATGGAGGGGTTCAGACAAGGTTTTCCAACTCCGTGCCTAAATGTCACTTTCACAGCGAAATAAGCCCAGTTTGGCCCTGTTCACTTTTGCTTAGCAGAGTCTGTATCTTCAAAACTAGACACTCTGCAGGCCTATAAGCTTGGCTGGGGGCAGAGAAGCAGAGTCTGAGCAGCTACAGGAAGGATGGAGGGGTTCAGACAAGGTTTTCCAACTCCGTGCCTAAATGTCACTTTCACAGCGAAATAAGCCCAGTTTGGCCCTGTTCACTTTTGCTTAGCAGAGTCTGTATCTTCAAAACTAGACACTCTGCAGGCCTATAAGCTTGGCTGGGGGCAGAGAAGCAGAGTCTGAGCAGCTACAGGAAGGATGGAGGGGTTCAGACAAGGTTTTCCAACTCCGTGCCTAAATGTCACTTTCACAGCGAAATAAGCCCAGTTTGGCCCTGTTCACTTTTGCTTAGCAGAGTCTGTATCTTCAAAACTAGACACTCTGCAGGCCTATAAGCTTGGCTGGGGGCAGAGAAGCAGAGTCTGAGCAGCTACAGGAAGGATGGAGGGGTTCAGACAAGGTTTTCCAACTCCGTGCCTAAATGTCACTTTCACAGCGAAATAAGCCCAGTTTGGCCCTGTTCACTTTTGCTTAGCAGAGTCTGTATCTTCAAAACTAGACACTCTGCAGGCCTATAAGCTTGGCTGGGGGCAGAGAAGCAGAGTCTGAGCAGCTACAGGAAGGATGGAGGGGTTCAGACAAGGTTTTCCAACTCCGTGCCTAAATGTCACTTTCACAGCGAAATAAGCCCAGTTTGGCCCTGTTCACTTTTGCTTAGCAGAGTCTGTATCTTCAAAACTAGACACTCTGCAGGCCTATAAGCTTGGCTGGGGGCAGAGAAGCAGAGTCTGAGCAGCTACAGGAAGGATGGAGGGGTTCAGACAAGGTTTTCCAACTCCGTGCCTAAATGTCACTTTCACAGCGAAATAAGCCCAGTTTGGCCCTGTTCACTTTTGCTTAGCAGAGTCTGTATCTTCAAAACTAGACACTCTGCAGGCCTATAAGCTTGGCTGGGGGCAGAGAAGCAGAGTCTGAGCAGCTACAGGAAGGATGGAGGGGTTCAGACAAGGTTTTCCAACTCCGTGCCTAAATGTCACTTTCACAGCGAAATAAGCCCAGTTTGGCCCTGTTCACTTTTGCTTAGCAGAGTCTGTATCTTCAAAACTAGACACTCTGCAGGCCTATAAGCTTGGCTGGGGGCAGAGAAGCAGAGTCTGAGCAGCTACAGGAAGGATGGAGGGGTTCAGACAAGGTTTCCAATATCAGCATCAGCCCAATATCAGCATCAGCCCAATATCAGCATCAGCCCAATATCAGCATCAGCCCAATATCAGCATCAGCCCAATATCAGCATCAGCCCAATATCAGCATCAGCCCAATATCAGCATCAGCCCAATATCAGCATCAGCCCAATATCAGCATCAGCCCAATATCAGCATCAGCCCAATATCAGCATCAGCCCAATATCAGCATCAGCCCAATATCAGCATCAGCCCAATATCAGCATCAGCCCAATATCAGCATCAGCCCAATATCAGCATCAGCCCAATATCAGCATCAGCCCAATATCAGCATCAGCCCAATATCAGCATCAGCCCAATATCAGCATCAGCCCAATATCAGCATCAGCCCAATATCAGCATCAGCCCAATATCAGCATCAGCCCAATATCAGCATCAGCCCAATATCAGCATCAGCCCAATATCAGCATCAGCCCAATATCAGCATCATCAGCCCAATATCAGCATCAGCCCAATATCAGCATCATCAGCCCAATATCAGCATCAGCCCAATATCAGCATCAGCCCAATATCAGCATCAGCCCAATATCAGCATCAGCCCAATATCAGCATCAGCCCAATATCAGCATCAGCCCAATATCAGCATCAGCCCAATATCAGCATCAGCCCAATATCAGCATCAGCCCAATATCAGCATCAGCCCAATATCAGCATCAGCCCAATATCAGCATCAGCCCAATATCAGCATCAGCCCAATATCAGCATCAGCCCAATATCAGCATCAGCCCAATATCAGCATCAGCCCAATATCAGCATCAGCCCAATATCAGCATCAGCCCAATATCAGCATCAGCCCAATATCAGCATCAGCCCAATATCAGCATCAGCCCAATATCAGCATCAGCCCAATATCAGCATCAGCCCAATATCAGCATCAGCCCAATATCAGCATCAGCCCAATATCAGCATCAGCCCAATATCAGCATCAGCCCAATATCAGCATCAGCCCAATATCAGCATCAGCCCAATATCAGCATCAGCCCAATATCAGCATCAGCCCAATATCAGCATCAGCCCAATATCAGCATCAGCCCAATATCAGCATCAGCCCAATATCAGCATCAGCCCAATATCAGCATCAGCCCTAGACACTCTGCAGGCCTATAAGCTTGGCTGGGGGCAGAGAAGCAGCCCAATATGATATAATATCAGCTGATGCTGATATTGGGCTGATGCTGATATTGGGCTGATGCTGATATTGGGCTGATGCTGATATTGGGCTGATGCTGATATTGGGCTGATGCTGATATTGGGCTGATGCTGATATTGGGCTGATGCTGATATTGGGCTGATGCTGATATTGGGCTGATGCTGATATTGGGCTGATGCTGATATTGGGCTGATGCTGATATTGGGCTGATGCTGATATTGGGCTGATGCTGATATTGGGCTGATGCTGATATTGGGCTGATGCTGATATTGGGCTGATGCTGATATTGGGCTGATGCTGATATTGGGCTGATGCTGATATTGGGCTGATGCTGATATTGGGCTGATGCTGATATTGGGCTGATGCTGATATTGGGCTGATGCTGATATTGGGCTGATGCTGATATTGGGCTGATGCTGATATTGGGCTGATGCTGATATTGGGCTGATGCTGATATTGGGCTGATGCTGATATTGGGCTGATGCTGATATTGGGCTGATGCTGATATTGGGCTGATGCTGATATTGGGCTGATGCTGATATTGGGCTGATGCTGATATTGGGCTGATGCTGATATTGGGCTGATGCTGATATTGGGCTGATGCTGATATTGGGCTGATGCTGATATTGGGCTGATGCTGATATTGGGCTGATGCTGATATTGGGCTGATGCTGATATTGGGCTGATGCTGATATTGGGCTGATGCTGATATTGGGCTGATGCTGATATTGGGCTGATGCTGATATTGGGCTGATGCTGATATTGGGCTGATGCTGATATTGGGCTGATGCTGATATTGGGCTGATGCTGATATTGGGCTGATGCTGATATTGGGCTGATGCTGATATTGGGCTGATGCTGATATTGGGCTGATGCTGATATTGGGCTGATGCTGATATTGGGCTGATGCTGATATTGGGCTGATGCTGATATTGGGCTGATGCTGATATTGGGCTGATGCTGATATTGGGCTGATGCTGATATTGGGCTGATGCTGATATTGGGCTGATGCTGATATTGGGCTGATGCTGATATTGGGCTGATGCTGATATTGGGCTGATGCTGATATTGGGCTGATGCTGATATTGGGCTGATGCTGATATTGGGCTGATGCTGATATTGGGCTGATGCTGATATTGGGCTGATGCTGATATTGGGCTGATGCTGATATTGGGCTGATGCTGATATTGGGCTGATGCTGATATTGGGCTGATGCTGATATTGGGCTGATGCTGATATTGGGCTGATGCTGATATTGGGCTGATGCTGATATTGGGCTGATGCTGATATTGGGCTGATGCTGATATTGGGCTGATGCTGATATTGGGCTGATGCTGATATTGGGCTGATGCTGATATTGGGCTGATGCTGATATTGGGCTGATGCTGATATTGGGCTGATGCTGATATTGGGCTGATGCTGATATTGGGCTGATGCTGATATTGGGCTGATGCTGATATTGGGCTGATGCTGATATTGGGCTGATGCTGATATTGGGCTGATGCTGATATTGGGCTGATGCTGATATTGGGCTGATGCTGATATTGGGCTGATGCTGATATTGGGCTGATGCTGATATTGGGCTGATGCTGATATTGGGCTGATGCTGATATTGGGCTGATGCTGATATTGGGCTGATATTGATATTGGGCTGATATAGGCCTGCAGAGTGTCTAGTTTTGAAGATACAGACTCTGCTAAGCAAAAGTGAACAGGGCCAAACTGGGCTTATTTCGCTGTGAAAGTGACATTTAGGCACGGACTTGGAAAACCTTGTCTGAACCCCTCCATCCTTCCTGTAGCTGCTCAGACTCTGCTTCTCTGCCCCCAGCCAAGCTTATAGGCCTGCAGAGTGTCTAGTTTTGAAGATACAGACTCTGCTAAGCAAAAGTGAACAGGGCCAAACTGGGCTTATTTCGCTGTGAAAGTGACATTTAGGCACGGAGTTGGAAAACCTTGTCTGAACCCCTCCATCCTTCCTGTAGCTGCTCAGACTCTGCTTCTCTGCCCCCAGCCAAGCTTATAGGTCTGCAGAGTGTCTAGTTTTGAAGATACAGACTC
Organism: Electrona antarctica; assembly: GCF_951216825.1. Taxonomy (NCBI): domain Eukaryota; kingdom Metazoa; phylum Chordata; class Actinopteri; order Myctophiformes; family Myctophidae; genus Electrona; species Electrona antarctica. The sequence continues at coordinate 7,097 of NW_027637223.1, forward strand.
TGCTAAGCAAAAGTGAACAGGGCCAAACTGGGCTTATTTCGCTGTGAAAGTGACATTTAGGCACGGAGTTGGAAAACCTTGTCTGAACCCCTCCATCCTTCCTGTAGCTGCTCAGACTCTGCTTCTCTGCCCCCAGCCAAGCTTATAGGCCTGCAGAGTGTCTAGTTTTGAAGATACAGACTCTGCTAAGCAAAAGTGAACAGGGCCAAACTGGGCTTATTTCGCTGTGAAAGTGACATTTAGGCACGGAGTTGGAAAACCTTGTCTGAACCCCTCCATCCTTCCTGTAGCTGCTCAGACTCTGCTTCTCTGCCCCCAGCCAAGCTTATAGGCCTGCAGAGTGTCTAGTTTTGAAGATACAGACTCTGCTAAGCAAAAGTGAACAGGGCCAAACTGGGCTTATTTCGCTGTGAAAGTGACATTTAGGCACGGAGTTGGAAAACCTTGTCTGAACCCCTCCATCCTTCCTGTAGCTGCTCAGACTCTGCTTCTCTGCCCCCAGCCAAGCTTATAGGCCTGCAGAGTGTCTAGTTTTGAAGATACAGACTCTGCTAAGCAAAAGTGAACAGGGCCAAACTGGGCTTATTTCGCTGTGAAAGTGACATTTAGGCACGGAGTTGGAAAACCTTGTCTGAACCCCTCCATCCTTCCTGTAGCTGCTCAGACTCTGCTTCTCTGCCCCCAGCCAAGCTTATAGGCCTGCAGAGTGTCTAGTTTTGAAGATACAGACTCTGCTAAGCAAAAGTGAACAGGGCCAAACTGGGCTTATTTCGCTGTGAAAGTGACATTTAGGCACGGAGTTGGAAAACCTTGTCTGAACCCCTCCATCCTTCCTGTAGCTGCTCAGACTCTGCTTCTCTGCCCCCAGCCAAGCTTATAGGCCTGCAGAGTGTCTAGTTTTGAAGATACAGACTCTGCTAAGCAAAAGTGAACAGGGCCAAACTGGGCTTATTTCGCTGTGAAAGTGACATTTAGGCACGGAGTTGGAAAACCTTGTCTGAACCCCTCCATCCTTCCTGTAGCTGCTCAGACTCTGCTTCTCTGCCCCCAGCCAAGCTTATAGGCCTGCAGAGTGTCTAGTTTTGAAGATACAGACTCTGCTAAGCAAAAGTGAACAGGGCCAAACTGGGCTTATTTCGCTGTGAAAGTGACATTTAGGCACGGAGTTGGAAAACCTTGTCTGAACCCCTCCATCCTTCCTGTAGCTGCTCAGACTCTGCTTCTCTGCCCCCAGCCAAGCTTATAGGCCTGCAGAGTGTCTAGTTTTGAAGATACAGACTCTGCTAAGCAAAAGTGAACAGGGCCAAACTGGGCTTATTTCGCTGTGAAAGTGACATTTAGGCACGGAGTTGGAAAACCTTGTCTGAACCCCTCCATCCTTCCTGTAGCTGCTCAGACTCTGCTTCTCTGCCCCCAGCCAAGCTTATAGGCCTGCAGAGTGTCTAGTTTTGAAGATACAGACTCTGCTAAGCAAAAGTGAACAGGGCCAAACTGGGCTTATTTCGCTGTGAAAGTGACATTTAGGCACGGAGTTGGAAAACCTTGTCTGAACCCCTCCATCCTTCCTGTAGCTGCTCAGACTCTGCTTCTCTGCCCCCAGCCAAGCTTATAGGCCTGCAGAGTGTCTAGTTTTGAAGATACAGACTCTGCTAAGCAAAAGTGAACAGGGCCAAACTGGGCTTATTTCGCTGTGAAAGTGACATTTAGGCACGGAGTTGGAAAACCTTGTCTGAACCCCTCCATCCTTCCTGTAGCTGCTCAGACTCTGCTTCTCTGCCCCCAGCCAAGCTTATAGGCCTGCAGAGTGTCTAGTTTTGAAGATACAGACTCTGCTAAGCAAAAGTGAACAGGGCCAAACTGGGCTTATTTCGCTGTGAAAGTGACATTTAGGCACGGAGTTGGAAAACCTTGTCTGAACCCCTCCATCCTTCCTGTAGCTGCTCAGACTCTGCTTCTCTGCCCCCAGCCAAGCTTATAGGCCTGCAGAGTGTCTAGTTTTGAAGATACAGACTCTGCTAAGCAAAAGTGAACAGGGCCAAACTGGGCTTATTTCGCTGTGAAAGTGACATTTAGGCACGGAGTTGGAAAACCTTGTCTGAACCCCTCCATCCTTCCTGTAGCTGCTCAGACTCTGCTTCTCTGCCCCCAGCCAAGCTTATAGGCCTGCAGAGTGTCTAGTTTTGAAGATACAGACTCTGCTAAGCAAAAGTGAACAGGGCCAAACTGGGCTTATTTCGCTGTGAAAGTGACATTTAGGCACGGAGTTGGAAAACCTTGTCTGAACCCCTCCATCCTTCCTGTAGCTGCTCAGACTCTGCTTCTCTGCCCCCAGCCAAGCTTATAGGCCTGCAGAGTGTCTAGTTTTGAAGATACAGACTCTGCTAAGCAAAAGTGAACAGGGCCAAACTGGGCTTATTTCGCTGTGAAAGTGACATTTAGGCACGGAGTTGGAAAACCTTGTCTGAACCCCTCCATCCTTCCTGTAGCTGCTCAGACTCTGCTTCTCTGCCCCCAGCCAAGCTTATAGGCCTGCAGAGTGTCTAGTTTTGAAGATACAGACTCTGCTAAGCAAAAGTGAACAGGGCCAAACTGGGCTTATTTCGCTGTGAAATTTCGATGTCACTTTCACAGCGAAATAAGCCCAGTTTGGCCCTGTTCACTTTTGCTTAGCAGAGTCTGTATCTTCAAAACTAGACACTCTGCAGGCCTATAAGCTTGGCTGGGGGCAGAGAAGCAGAGTCTGAGCAGCTACAGGAAGGATGGAGGGGTTCAGACAAGGTTTTCCAACTCCGTGCCTAAATGTCACTTTCACAGCGAAATAAGCCCAGTTTGGCCCTGTTCACTTTTGCTTAGCAGAGTCTGTATCTTCAAAACTAGACACTCTGCAGGCCTATAAGCTTGGCTGGGGGCAGAGAAGCAGAGTCTGAGCAGCTACAGGAAGGATGGAGGGGTTCAGACAAGGTTTTCCAACTCCGTGCCTAAATGTCACTTTCACAGCGAAATAAGCCCAGTTTGGCCCTGTTCACTTTTGCTTAGCAGAGTCTGTATCTTCAAAACTAGACACTCTGCAGGCCTATAAGCTTGGCTGGGGGCAGAGAAGCAGAGTCTGAGCAGCTACAGGAAGGATGGAGGGGTTCAGACAAGGTTTTCCAACTCCGTGCCTAAATGTCACTTTCACAGCGAAATAAGCCCAGTTTGGCCCTGTTCACTTTTGCTTAGCAGAGTCTGTATCTTCAAAACTAGACACTCTGCAGGCCTATAAGCTTGGCTGGGGGCAGAGAAGCAGAGTCTGAGCAGCTACAGGAAGGATGGAGGGGTTCAGACAAGGTTTTCCAACTCCGTGCCTAAATGTCACTTTCACAGCGAAATAAGCCCAGTTTGGCCCTGTTCACTTTTGCTTAGCAGAGTCTGTATCTTCAAAACTAGACACTCTGCAGGCCTATAAGCTTGGCTGGGGGCAGAGAAGCAGAGTCTGAGCAGCTACAGGAAGGATGGAGGGGTTCAGACAAGGTTTTCCAACTCCGTGCCTAAATGTCACTTTCACAGCGAAATAAGCCCAGTTTGGCCCTGTTCACTTTTGCTTAGCAGAGTCTGTATCTTCAAAACTAGACACTCTGCAGGCCTATAAGCTTGGCTGGGGGCAGAGAAGCAGAGTCTGAGCAGCTACAGGAAGGATGGAGGGGTTCAGACAAGGTTTTCCAACTCCGTGCCTAAATGTCACTTTCACAGCGAAATAAGCCCAGTTTGGCCCTGTTCACTTTTGCTTAGCAGAGTCTGTATCTTCAAAACTAGACACTCTGCAGGCCTATAAGCTTGGCTGGGGGCAGAGAAGCAGAGTCTGAGCAGCTACAGGAAGGATGGAGGGGTTCAGACAAGGTTTTCCAACTCCGTGCCTAAATGTCACTTTCACAGCGAAATAAGCCCAGTTTGGCCCTGTTCACTTTTGCTTAGCAGAGTCTGTATCTTCAAAACTAGACACTCTGCAGGCCTATAAGCTTGGCTGGGGGCAGAGAAGCAGAGTCTGAGCAGCTACAGGAAGGATGGAGGGGTTCAGACAAGGTTTTCCAACTCCGTGCCTAAATGTCACTTTCACAGCGAAATAAGCCCAGTTTGGCCCTGTTCACTTTTGCTTAGCAGAGTCTGTATCTTCAAAACTAGACACTCTGCAGGCCTATAAGCTTGGCTGGGGGCAGAGAAGCAGAGTCTGAGCAGCTACAGGAAGGATGGAGGGGTTCAGACAAGGTTTTCCAACTCCGTGCCTAAATGTCACTTTCACAGCGAAATAAGCCCAGTTTGGCCCTGTTCACTTTTGCTTAGCAGAGTCTGTATCTTCAAAACTAGACACTCTGCAGGCCTATAAGCTTGGCTGGGGGCAGAGAAGCAGAGTCTGAGCAGCTACAGGAAGGATGGAGGGGTTCAGACAAGGTTTTCCAACTCCGTGCCTAAATGTCACTTTCACAGCGAAATAAGCCCAGTTTGGCCCTGTTCACTTTTGCTTAGCAGAGTCTGTATCTTCAAAACTAGACACTCTGCAGGCCTATAAGCTTGGCTGGGGGCAGAGAAGCAGAGTCTGAGCAGCTACAGGAAGGATGGAGGGGTTCAGACAAGGTTTTCCAACTCCGTGCCTAAATGTCACTTTCACAGCGAAATAAGCCCAGTTTGGCCCTGTTCACTTTTGCTTAGCAGAGTCTGTATCTTCAAAACTAGACACTCTGCAGGCCTATAAGCTTGGCTGGGGGCAGAGAAGCAGAGTCTGAGCAGCTACAGGAAGGATGGAGGGGTTCAGACAAGGTTTTCCAACTCCGTGCCTAAATGTCACTTTCACAGCGAAATAAGCCCAGTTTGGCCCTGTTCACTTTTGCTTAGCAGAGTCTGTATCTTCAAAACTAGACACTCTGCAGGCCTATAAGCTTGGCTGGGGGCAGAGAAGCAGAGTCTGAGCAGCTACAGGAAGGATGGAGGGGTTCAGACAAGGTTTTCCAAGTCCGTGCCTAAATCTCACTTTCACAGCGAAATAAGCCCAGTTTGGCCCTGTTCACTTTTGCTTAGCAGAGTCTGTATCTTCAAAACTAGACACTCTGCAGGCCTATATCAGCCCAATATCAATATCAGCCCCAATATCAATATCAGCCCAATATCAGCATCAGCCCAATATCAGCATCAGCCCAATATCAGCATCAGCCCAATATCAGCATCAGCCCAATATCAGCATCAGCCCAATATCAGCATCAGCCCAATATCAGCATCAGCCCAATATCAGCATCAGCCCAATATCAGCATCAGCCCAATATCAGCATCAGCCCAATATCAGCATCAGCCCAATATCAGCATCAGCCCAATATCAGCATCAGCCCAATATCAGCATCAGCCCAATATCAGCATCAGCCCAATATCAGCATCAGCCCAATATCAGCATCAGCCCAATATCAGCATCAGCCCAATATCAGCATCAGCCCAATATCAGCATCAGCCCAATATCAGCATCAGCCCAATATCAGCATCAGCCCAATATCAGCATCAGCCCAATATCAGCATCAGCCCAATATCAGCATCAGCCCAATATCAGCATCAGCCCAATATCAGCATCAGCCCAATATCAGCATCAGCCCAATATCAGCATCAGCCCAATATCAGCATCAGCCCAATATCAGCATCAGCCCAATATCAGCATCAGCCCAATATCAGCATCAGCCCAATATCAGCATCAGCCCAATATCAGCATCAGCCCAATATCAGCATCAGCCCAATATCAGCATCAGCCCAATATCAGCATCAGCCCAATATCAGCATCAGCCCAATATCAGCATCAGCCCAATATCAGCATCAGCCCAATATCAGCATCAGCCCAATATCAGCATCAGCCCAATATCAGCATCAGCCCAATATCAGCATCAGCCCAATATCAGCATCAGCCCAATATCAGCATCAGCCCAATATCAGCATCAGCCCAATATCAGCATCAGCCCAATATCAGCATCAGCCCAATATCAGCATCAGCCCAATATCAGCATCAGCCCAATATCAGCATCAGCCCAATATCAGCATCAGCCCAATATCAGCATCAGCCCAATATCAGCATCAGCCCAATATCAGCATCAGCCCAATATCAGCATCAGCCCAATATCAGCATCAGCCCAATATCAGCATCAGCCCAATATCAGCATCAGCCCAATATCAGCATCAGCCCAATATCAGCATCAGCCCAATATCAGCATCAGCCCAATATCAGCATCAGCCCAATATCAGCATCAGCCCAATATCAGCATCAGCCCAATATCAGCATCAGCCCAATATCAGCATCAGCCCAATATCAGCATCAGCCCAATATCAGCATCAGCCCAATATCAGCATCAGCCCAATATCAGCATCAGCCCAATATCAGCATCAGCCCAATATCAGCATCAGCCCAATATCAGCATCAGCCCAATATCAGCATCAGCCCAATATCAGCATCAGCCCAATATCAGCATCAGCCCAATATCAGCATCAGCCCAATATCAGCATCAGCCCAATATCAGCATCAGCCCAATATCAGCATCAGCCCAATATCAGCATCAGCCCAATATCAGCATCAGCCCAATATCAGCATCAGCCCAATATCAGCATCAGCCCAATATCAGCATCAGCCCAATATCAGCATCAGCCCAATATCAGCATCAGCCCAATATCAGCATCAGCCCAATATCAGCATCAGCCCAATATCAGCATCAGCCCAATATCAGCATCAGCCCAATATCAGCATCAGCCCAATATCAGCATCAGCCCAATATCAGCATCAGCCCAATATCAGCATCAGCCCAATATCAGCATCAGCCCAATATCAGCATCAGCCCAATATCAGCATCAGCCCAATATCAGCATCAGCCCAATATCAGCATCAGCCCAATATCAGCATCAGCCCAATATCAGCATCAGCCCAATATCAGCATCAGCCCAATATCAGCATCAGCCCAATATCAGCATCAGCCCAATATCAGCATCAGCCCAATATCAGCATCAGCCCAATATCAGCATCAGCCCAATATCAGCATCAGCCCAATATCAGCATCAGCCCAATATCAGCATCAGCCCAATATCAGCATCAGCCCAATATCAGCATCAGCCCAATATCAGCATCAGCCCAATATCAGCATCAGCCCAATATCAGCATCAGCCCAATATCAGCATCAGCCCAATATCAGCATCAGCCCTAGACACTCTGCAGGCCTATAAGCTTGGCTGGGGGCAGAGAAGCAGCCCAATATGATATAATATCAGCTGATGCTGATATTGGGCTGATGCTGATATTGGGCTGATGCTGATATTGGGCTGATGCTGATATTGGGCTGATGCTGATATTGGGCTGATGCTGATATTGGGCTGATGCTGATATTGGGCTGATGCTGATATTGGGCTGATGCTGATATTGGGCTGATGCTGATATTGGGCTGATGCTGATATTGGGCTGATGCTGATATTGGGCTGATGCTGATATTGGGCTGATGCTGATATTGGGCTGATGCTGATATTGGGCTGATGCTGATATTGGGCTGATGCTGATATTGGGCTGATGCTGATATTGGGCTGATGCTGATATTGGGCTGATGCTGATATTGGGCTGATGCTGATATTGGGCTGATGCTGATATTGGGCTGATGCTGATATTGGGCTGATGCTGATATTGGGCTGATGCTGATATTGGGCTGATGCTGATATTGGGCTGATGCTGATATTGGGCTGATGCTGATATTGGGCTGATGCTGATATTGGGCTGATGCTGATATTGGGCTGATGCTGATATTGGGCTGATGCTGATATTGGGCTGATGCTGATATTGGGCTGATGCTGATATTGGGCTGATGCTGATATTGGGCTGATGCTGATATTGGGCTGATGCTGATATTGGGCTGATGCTGATATTGGGCTGATGCTGATATTGGGCTGATGCTGATATTGGGCTGATGCTGATATTGGGCTGATGCTGATATTGGGCTGATGCTGATATTGGGCTGATGCTGATATTGGGCTGATGCTGATATTGGGCTGATGCTGATATTGGGCTGATGCTGATATTGGGCTGATGCTGATATTGGGCTGATGCTGATATTGGGCTGATGCTGATATTGGGCTGATGCTGATATTGGGCTGATGCTGATATTGGGCTGATGCTGATATTGGGCTGATGCTGATATTGGGCTGATGCTGATATTGGGCTGATGCTGATATTGGGCTGATGCTGATATTGGGCTGATGCTGATATTGGGCTGATGCTGATATTGGGCTGATGCTGATATTGGGCTGATGCTGATATTGGGCTGATGCTGATATTGGGCTGATGCTGATATTGGGCTGATGCTGATATTGGGCTGATGCTGATATTGGGCTGATGCTGATATTGGGCTGATGCTGATATTGGGCTGATGCTGATATTGGGCTGATGCTGATATTGGGCTGATGCTGATATTGGGCTGATGCTGATATTGGGCTGATGCTGATATTGGGCTGATGCTGATATTGGGCTGATGCTGATATTGGGCTGATGCTGATATTGGGCTGATGCTGATATTGGGCTGATGCTGATATTGGGCTGATGCTGATATTGGGCTGATGCTGATATTGGGCTGATGCTGATATTGGGCTGATGCTGATATTGGGCTGATGCTGATATTGGGCTGATGCTGATATTGGGCTGATGCTGATATTGGGCTGATGCTGATATTGGGCTGATGCTGATATTGGGCTGATGCTGATATTGGGCTGATGCTGATATTGGGCTGATGCTGATATTGGGCTGATGCTGATATTGGGCTGATGCTGATATTGGGCTGATGCTGATATTGGGCTGATATTGATATTGGGCTGATATTGATATTGGGCTGATATAGGCCTGCAGAGTGTCTAGTTTTGAAGATACAGACTCTGCTAAGCAAAAGTGAACAGGGCCAAACTGGGCTTATTTCGCTGTGAAAGTGAGATTTAGGCACGGAGCTTGGAAAACCTTGTCTGAACCCCTCCATCCTTCCTGTAGCTGCTCAGACTCTGCTTCTCTGCCCCCAGCCAAGCTTATAGGCCTGCAGAGTGTCTAGTTTTGAAGATACAGACTCTGCTAAGCAAAAGTGAACAGGGCCAAACTGGGCTTATTTCGCTGTGAAAGTGACATTTAGGCACGGAGTTGGAAAACCTTGTCTGAACCCCTCCATCCTTCCTGTAGCTGCTCAGACTCTGCTTCTCTGCCCCCAGCCAAGCTTATAGGCCTGCAGAGTGTCTAGTTTTGAAGATACAGACTCTGCTAAGCAAAAGTGAACAGGGCCAAACTGGGCTTATTTCGCTGTGAAAGTGACATTTAGGCACGGAGTTGGAAAACCTTGTCTGAACCCCTCCATCCTTCCTGTAGCTGCTCAGACTCTGCTTCTCTGCCCCCAGCCAAGCTTATAGGCCTGCAGAGTGTCTAGTTTTGAAGATACAGACTCTGCTAAGCAAAAGTGAACAGGGCCAAACTGGGCTTATTTCGCTGTGAAAGTGACATTTAGGCACGGAGTTGGAAAACCTTGTCTGAACCCCTCCATCCTTCCTGTAGCTGCTCAGACTCTGCTTCTCTGCCCCCAGCCAAGCTTATAGGCCTGCAGAGTGTCTAGTTTTGAAGATACAGACTCTGCTAAGCAAAAGTGAACAGGGCCAAACTGGGCTTATTTCGCTGTGAAAGTGACATTTAGGCACGGAGTTGGAAAACCTTGTCTGAACCCCTCCATCCTTCCTGTAGCTGCTCAGACTCTGCTTCTCTGCCCCCAGCCAAGCTTATAGGCCTGCAGAGTGTCTAGTTTTGAAGATACAGACTCTGCTAAGCAAAAGTGAACAGGGCCAAACTGGGCTTATTTCGCTGTGAAAGTGACATTTAGGCACGGAGTTGGAAAACCTTGTCTGAACCCCTCCATCCTTCCTGTAGCTGCTCAGACTCTGCTTCTCTGCCCCCAGCCAAGCTTATAGGCCTGCAGAGTGTCTAGTTTTGAAGATACAGACTCTGCTAAGCAAAAGTGAACAGGGCCAAACTGGGCTTATTTCGCTGTGAAAGTGACATTTAGGCACGGAGTTGGAAAACCTTGTCTGAACCCCTCCATCCTTCCTGTAGCTGCTCAGACTCTGCTTCTCTGCCCCCAGCCAAGCTTATAGGCCTGCAGAGTGTCTAGTTTTGAAGATACAGACTCTGCTAAGCAAAAGTGAACAGGGCCAAACTGGGCTTATTTCGCTGTGAAAGTGACATTTAGGCACGGAGTTGGAAAACCTTGTCTGAACCCCTCCATCCTTCCTGTAGCTGCTCAGACTCTGCTTCTCTGCCCCCAGCCAAGCTTATAGGCCTGCAGAGTGTCTAGTTTTGAAGATACAGACTCTGCTAAGCAAAAGTGAACAGGGCCAAACTGGGCTTATTTCGCTGTGAAAGTGACATTTAGGCACGGAGTTGGAAAACCTTGTCTGAACCCCTCCATCCTTCCTGTAGCTGCTCAGACTCTGCTTCTCTGCCCCCAGCCAAGCTTATAGGCCTGCAGAGTGTCTAGTTTTGAAGATACAGACTCTGCTAAGCAAAAGTGAACAGGGCCAAACTGGGCTTATTTCGCTGTGAAAGTGACATTTAGGCACGGAGTTGGAAAACCTTGTCTGAACCCCTCCATCCTTCCTGTAGCTGCTCAGACTCTGCTTCTCTGCCCCCAGCCAAGCTTATAGGCCTGCAGAGTGTCTAGTTTTGAAGATACAGACTCTGCTAAGCAAAAGTGAACAGGGCCAAACTGGGCTTATTTCGCTGTGAAAGTGACATTTAGGCACGGAGTTGGAAAACCTTGTCTGAACCCCTCCATCCTTCCTGTAGCTGCTCAGACTCTGCTTCTCTGCCCCCAGCCAAGCTTATAGGCCTGCAGAGTGTCTAGTTTTGAAGATACAGACTCTGCTAAGCAAAAGTGAACAGGGCCAAACTGGGCTTATTTCGCTGTGAAAGTGACATTTAGGCACGGAGTTGGAAAACCTTGTCTGAACCCCTCCATCCTTCCTGTAGCTGCTCAGACTCTGCTTCTCTGCCCCCAGCCAAGCTTATAGGCCTGCAGAGTGTCTAGTTTTGAAGATACAGACTCTGCTAAGCAAAAGTGAACAGGGCCAAACTGGGCTTATTTCGCTGTGAAAGTGACATTTAGGCACGGAGTTGGAAAACCTTGTCTGAACCCCTCCATCCTTCCTGTAGCTGCTCAGACTCTGCTTCTCTGCCCCCAGCCAAGCTTATAGGCCTGCAGAGTGTCTAGTTTTGAAGATACAGACTCTGCTAAGCAAAAGTGAACAGGGCCAAACTGGGCTTATTTCGCTGTGAAAGTGACATTTAGGCACGGAGTTGGAAAACCTTGTCTGAACCCCTCCATCCTTCCTGTAGCTGCTCAGACTCTGCTTCTCTGCCCCCAGCCAAGCTTATAGGCCTGCAGAGTGTCTAGTTTTGAAGATACAGACTCTGCTAAGCAAAAGTGAACAGGGCCAAACTGGGCTTATTTCGCTGTGAAAGTGACATTTAGGCACGGAGTTGGAAAACCTTGTCTGAACCCCTCCATCCTTCCTGTAGCTGCTCAGACTCTGCTTCTCTGCCCCCAGCCAAGCTTATAGGCCTGCAGAGTGTCTAGTTTTGAAGATACAGACTCTGCTAAGCAAAAGTGAACAGGGCCAAACTGGGCTTATTTCGCTGTGAAAGTGACATTTAGGCACGGAGTTGGAAAACCTTGTCTGAACCCCTCCATCCTTCCTGTAGCTGCTCAGACTCTGCTTCTCTGCCCCCAGCCAAGCTTATAGGCCTGCAGAGTGTCTAGTTTTGAAGATACAGACTCTGCTAAGCAAAAGTGAACAGGGCCAAACTGGGCTTATTTCGCTGTGAAAGTGACATTTAGGCACGGAGTTGGAAAACCTTGTCTGAACCCCTCCATCCTTCCTGTAGCTGCTCAGACTCTGCTTCTCTGCCCCCAGCCAAGCTTATAGGCCTGCAGAGTGTCTAGTTTTGAAGATACAGACTCTGCTAAGCAAAAGTGAACAGGGCCAAACTGGGCTTATTTCGCTGTGAAAGTGACATTTAGGCACGGAGTTGGAAAACCTTGTCTGAACCCCTCCATCCTTCCTGTAGCTGCTCAGACTCTGCTTCTCTGCCCCCAGCCAAGCTTATAGGCCTGCAGAGTGTCTAGTTTTGAAGATACAGACTCTGCTAAGCAAAAGTGAACAGGGCCAAACTGGGCTTATTTCGCTGTGAAAGTGACATTTAGGCACGGAGTTGGAAAACCTTGTCTGAACCCCTCCATCCTTCCTGTAGCTGCTCAGACTCTGCTTCTCTGCCCCCAGCCAAGCTTATAGGCCTGCAGAGTGTCTAGTTTTGAAGATACAGACTCTGCTAAGCAAAAGTGAACAGGGCCAAACTGGGCTTATTTCGCTGTGAAAGTGACATTTAGGCACGGAGTTGGAAAACCTTGTCTGAACCCCTCCATCCTTCCTGTAGCTGCTCAGACTCTGCTTCTCTGCCCCCAGCCAAGCTTATAGGCCTGCAGAGTGTCTAGTTTTGAAGATACAGACTCTGCTAAGCAAAAGTGAACAGGGCCAAACTGGGCTTATTTCGCTGTGAAAGTGACATTTAGGCACGGAGTTGGAAAACCTTGTCTGAACCCCTCCATCCTTCCTGTAGCTGCTCAGACTCTGCTTCTCTGCCCCCAGCCAAGCTTATAGGCCTGCAGAGTGTCTAGTTTTGAAGATACAGACTCTGCTAAGCAAAAGTGAACAGGGCCAAACTGGGCTTATTTCGCTGTGAAAGTGACATTTAGGCACGGAGTTGGAAAACCTTGTCTGAACCCCTCCATCCTTCCTGTAGCTGCTCAGACTCTGCTTCTCTGCCCCCAGCCAAGCTTATAGGCCTGCAGAGTGTCTAGTTTTGAAGATACAGACTCTGCTAAGCAAAAGTGAACAGGGCCAAACTGGGCTTATTTCGCTGTGAAAGTGACATTTAGGCACGGAGTTGGAAAACCTTGTCTGAACCCCTCCATCCTTCCTGTAGCTGCTCAGACTCTGCTTCTCTGCCCCCAGCCAAGCTTATAGGCCTGCAGAGTGTCTAGTTTTGAAGATACAGACTCTGCTAAGCAAAAGTGAACAGGGCCAAACTGGGCTTATTTCGCTGTGAAAGTGATGTCACTTTCACAGCGAAATAAGCCCAGTTTGGCCCTGTTCACTTTTGCTTAGCAGAGTCTGTATCTTCAAAACTAGACACTCTGCAGGCCTATAAGCTTGGCTGGGGGCAGAGAAGCAGAGTCTGAGCAGCTACAGGAAGGATGGAGGGGTTCAGACAAGGTTTTCCAACTCCGTGCCTAAATGTCACTTTCACAGCGAAATAAGCCCAGTTTGGCCCTGTTCACTTTTGCTTAGCAGAGTCTGTATCTTCAAAACTAGACACTCTGCAGGCCTATAAGCTTGGCTGGGGGCAGAGAAGCAGAGTCTGAGCAGCTACAGGAAGGATGGAGGGGTTCAGACAAGGTTTTCCAACTCCGTGCCTAAATGTCACTTTCACAGCGAAATAAGCCCAGTTTGGCCCTGTTCACTTTTGCTTAGCAGAGTCTGTATCTTCAAAACTAGACACTCTGCAGGCCTATAAGCTTGGCTGGGGGCAGAGAAGCAGAGTCTGAGCAGCTACAGGAAGGATGGAGGGGTTCAGACAAGGTTTTCCAACTCCGTGCCTAAATGTCACTTTCACAGCGAAATAAGCCCAGTTTGGCCCTGTTCACTTTTGCTTAGCAGAGTCTGTATCTTCAAAACTAGACACTCTGCAGGCCTATAAGCTTGGCTGGGGGCAGAGAAGCAGAGTCTGAGCAGCTACAGGAAGGATGGAGGGGTTCAGACAAGGTTTTCCAACTCCGTGCCTAAATGTCACTTTCACAGCGAAATAAGCCCAGTTTGGCCCTGTTCACTTTTGCTTAGCAGAGTCTGTATCTTCAAAACTAGACACTCTGCAGGCCTATAAGCTTGGCTGGGGGCAGAGAAGCAGAGTCTGAGCAGCTACAGGAAGGATGGAGGGGTTCAGACAAGGTTTTCCAACTCCGTGCCTAAATGTCACTTTCACAGCGAAATAAGCCCAGTTTGGCCCTGTTCACTTTTGCTTAGCAGAGTCTGTATCTTCAAAACTAGACACTCTGCAGGCCTATAAGCTTGGCTGGGGGCAGAGAAGCAGAGTCTGAGCAGCTACAGGAAGGATGGAGGGGTTCAGACAAGGTTTTCCAACTCCGTGCCTAAATGTCACTTTCACAGCGAAATAAGCCCAGTTTGGCCCTGTTCACTTTTGCTTAGCAGAGTCTGTATCTTCAAAACTAGACACTCTGCAGGCCTATAAGCTTGGCTGGGGGCAGAGAAGCAGAGTCTGAGCAGCTACAGGAAGGATGGAGGGGTTCAGACAAGGTTTTCCAACTCCGTGCCTAAATGTCACTTTCACAGCGAAATAAGCCCAGTTTGGCCCTGTTCACTTTTGCTTAGCAGAGTCTGTATCTTCAAAACTAGACACTCTGCAGGCCTATAAGCTTGGCTGGGGGCAGAGAAGCAGAGTCTGAGCAGCTACAGGAAGGATGGAGGGGTTCAGACAAGGTTTTCCAACTCCGTGCCTAAATGTCACTTTCACAGCGAAATAAGCCCAGTTTGGCCCTGTTCACTTTTGCTTAGCAGAGTCTGTATCTTCAAAACTAGACACTCTGCAGGCCTATAAGCTTGGCTGGGGGCAGAGAAGCAGAGTCTGAGCAGCTACAGGAAGGATGGAGGGGTTCAGACAAGGTTTTCCAACTCCGTGCCTAAATGTCACTTTCACAGCGAAATAAGCCCAGTTTGGCCCTGTTCACTTTTGCTTAGCAGAGTCTGTATCTTCAAAACTAGACACTCTGCAGGCCTATAAGCTTGGCTGGGGGCAGAGAAGCAGAGTCTGAGCAGCTACAGGAAGGATGGAGGGGTTCAGACAAGGTTTTCCAACTCCGTGCCTAAATGTCACTTTCACAGCGAAATAAGCCCAGTTTGGCCCTGTTCACTTTTGCTTAGCAGAGTCTGTATCTTCAAAACTAGACACTCTGCAGGCCTATAAGCTTGGCTGGGGGCAGAGAAGCAGAGTCTGAGCAGCTACAGGAAGGATGGAGGGGTTCAGACAAGGTTTTCCAACTCCGTGCCTAAATGTCACTTTCACAGCGAAATAAGCCCAGTTTGGCCCTGTTCACTTTTGCTTAGCAGAGTCTGTATCTTCAAAACTAGACACTCTGCAGGCCTATAAGCTTGGCTGGGGGCAGAGAAGCAGAGTCTGAGCAGCTACAGGAAGGATGGAGGGGTTCAGACAAGGTTTTCCAACTCCGTGCCTAAATGTCACTTTCACAGCGAAATAAGCCCAGTTTGGCCCTGTTCACTTTTGCTTAGCAGAGTCTGTATCTTCAAAACTAGACACTCTGCAGGCCTATAAGCTTGGCTGGGGGCAGAGAAGCAGAGTCTGAGCAGCTACAGGAAGGATGGAGGGGTTCAGACAAGGTTTTCCAACTCCGTGCCTAAATGTCACTTTCACAGCGAAATAAGCCCAGTTTGGCCCTGTTCACTTTTGCTTAGCAGAGTCTGTATCTTCAAAACTAGACACTCTGCAGGCCTATAAGCTTGGCTGGGGGCAGAGAAGCAGAGTCTGAGCAGCTACAGGAAGGATGGAGGGGTTCAGACAAGGTTTTCCAACTCCGTGCCTAAATGTCACTTTCACAGCGAAATAAGCCCAGTTTGGCCCTGTTCACTTTTGCTTAGCAGAGTCTGTATCTTCAAAACTAGACACTCTGCAGGCCTATAAGCTTGGCTGGGGGCAGAGAAGCAGAGTCTGAGCAGCTACAGGAAGGATGGAGGGGTTCAGACAAGGTTTTCCAACTCCGTGCCTAAATGTCACTTTCACAGCGAAATAAGCCCAGTTTGGCCCTGTTCACTTTTGCTTAGCAGAGTCTGTATCTTCAAAACTAGACACTCTGCAGGCCTATAAGCTTGGCTGGGGGCAGAGAAGCAGAGTCTGAGCAGCTACAGGAAGGATGGAGGGGTTCAGACAAGGTTTTCCAAGTCCGTGCCTAAATATCACTTTCACAGCGAAATAAGCCCAGTTTGGCCCTGTTCACTTTTGCTTAGCAGAGTCTGTATCTTCAAAACTAGACACTCTGCAGGCCTATATCAGCCCAATATCAATATCAGCCCAATATCAATATCAGCCCAATATCAGCATCAGCCCAATATCAGCATCAGCCCAATATCAGCATCAGCCCAATATCAGCATCAGCCCAATATCAGCATCAGCCCAATATCAGCATCAGCCCAATATCAGCATCAGCCCAATATCAGCATCAGCCCAATATCAGCATCAGCCCAATATCAGCATCAGCCCAATATCAGCATCAGCCCAATATCAGCATCAGCCCAATATCAGCATCAGCCCAATATCAGCATCAGCCCAATATCAGCATCAGCCCAATATCAGCATCAGCCCAATATCAGCATCAGCCCAATATCAGCATCAGCCCAATATCAGCATCAGCCCAATATCAGCATCAGCCCAATATCAGCATCAGCCCAATATCAGCATCAGCCCAATATCAGCATCAGCCCAATATCAGCATCAGCCCAATATCAGCATCAGCCCAATATCAGCATCAGCCCAATATCAGCATCAGCCCAATATCAGCATCAGCCCAATATCAGCATCAGCCCAATATCAGCATCAGCCCAATATCAGCATCAGCCCAATATCAGCATCAGCCCAATATCAGCATCAGCCCAATATCAGCATCAGCCCAATATCAGCATCAGCCCAATATCAGCATCAGCCCAATATCAGCATCAGCCCAATATCAGCATCAGCCCAATATCAGCATCAGCCCAATATCAGCATCAGCCCAATATCAGCATCAGCCCAATATCAGCATCAGCCCAATATCAGCATCAGCCCAATATCAGCATCAGCCCAATATCAGCATCAGCCCAATATCAGCATCAGCCCAATATCAGCATCAGCCCAATATCAGCATCAGCCCAATATCAGCATCAGCCCAATATCAGCATCAGCCCAATATCAGCATCAGCCCAATATCAGCATCAGCCCAATATCAGCATCAGCCCAATATCAGCATCAGCCCAATATCAGCATCAGCCCAATATCAGCATCAGCCCAATATCAGCATCAGCCCAATATCAGCATCAGCCCAATATCAGCATCAGCCCAATATCAGCATCAGCCCAATATCAGCATCAGCCCAATATCAGCATCAGCCCAATATCAGCATCAGCCCAATATCAGCATCAGCCCAATATCAGCATCAGCCCAATATCAGCATCAGCCCAATATCAGCATCAGCCCAATATCAGCATCAGCCCAATATCAGCATCAGCCCAATATCAGCATCAGCCCAATATCAGCATCAGCCCAATATCAGCATCAGCCCAATATCAGCATCAGCCCAATATCAGCATCAGCCCAATATCAGCATCAGCCCAATATCAGCATCAGCCCAATATCAGCATCAGCCCAATATCAGCATCAGCCCAATATCAGCATCAGCCCAATATCAGCATCAGCCCAATATCAGCATCAGCCCAATATCAGCATCAGCCCAATATCAGCATCAGCCCAATATCAGCATCAGCCCAATATCAGCATCAGCCCAATATCAGCATCAGCCCAATATCAGCATCAGCCCAATATCAGCATCAGCCCAATATCAGCATCAGCCCAATATCAGCATCAGCCCAATATCAGCATCAGCCCAATATCAGCATCAGCCCAATATCAGCATCAGCCCAATATCAGCATCAGCCCAATATCAGCATCAGCCCAATATCAGCATCAGCCCAATATCAGCATCAGCCCAATATCAGCATCAGCCCAATATCAGCATCAGCTGATATTATATCATATTGGGCTGCTTCTCTGCCCCCAGCCAAGCTTATAGGCCTGCAGAGTGTCTAGGGCTGATGCTGATATTGGGCTGATGCTGATATTGGGCTGATGCTGATATTGGGCTGATGCTGATATTGGGCTGATGCTGATATTGGGCTGATGCTGATATTGGGCTGATGCTGATATTGGGCTGATGCTGATATTGGGCTGATGCTGATATTGGGCTGATGCTGATATTGGGCTGATGCTGATATTGGGCTGATGCTGATATTGGGCTGATGCTGATATTGGGCTGATGCTGATATTGGGCTGATGCTGATATTGGGCTGATGCTGATATTGGGCTGATGCTGATATTGGGCTGATGCTGATATTGGGCTGATGCTGATATTGGGCTGATGCTGATATTGGGCTGATGCTGATATTGGGCTGATGCTGATATTGGGCTGATGCTGATATTGGGCTGATGCTGATATTGGGCTGATGCTGATATTGGGCTGATGCTGATATTGGGCTGATGCTGATATTGGGCTGATGCTGATATTGGGCTGATGCTGATATTGGGCTGATGCTGATATTGGGCTGATGCTGATATTGGGCTGATGATGCTGATATTGGGCTGATGCTGATATTGGGCTGATGCTGATATTGGGCTGATGCTGATATTGGGCTGATGCTGATATTGGGCTGATGCTGATATTGGGCTGATGCTGATATTGGGCTGATGCTGATATTGGGCTGATGCTGATATTGGGCTGATGCTGATATTGGGCTGATGCTGATATTGGGCTGATGCTGATATTGGGCTGATGCTGATATTGGGCTGATGCTGATATTGGGCTGATGCTGATATTGGGCTGATGCTGATATTGGGCTGATGCTGATATTGGGCTGATGCTGATATTGGGCTGATGCTGATATTGGGCTGATGCTGATATTGGGCTGATGCTGATATTGGGCTGATGCTGATATTGGGCTGATGCTGATATTGGGCTGATGCTGATATTGGGCTGATGCTGATATTGGGCTGATGCTGATATTGGGCTGATGCTGATATTGGGCTGATGCTGATATTGGGCTGATGCTGATATTGGGCTGATGCTGATATTGGAAACCTTGTCTGAACCCCTCCATCCTTCCTGTAGCTGCTCAGACTCTGCTTCTCTGCCCCCAGCCAAGCTTATAGGCCTGCAGAGTGTCTAGTTTTGAAGATACAGACTCTGCTAAGCAAAAGTGAACAGGGCCAAACTGGGCTTATTTCGCTGTGAAAGTGACATTTAGGCACGGAGTTGGAAAACCTTGTCTGAACCCCTCCATCCTTCCTGTAGCTGCTCAGACTCTGCTTCTCTGCCCCCAGCCAAGCTTATAGGCCTGCAGAGTGTCTAGTTTTGAAGATACAGACTCTGCTAAGCAAAAGTGAACAGGGCCAAACTGGGCTTATTTCGCTGTGAAAGTGACATTTAGGCACGGAGTTGGAAAACCTTGTCTGAACCCCTCCATCCTTCCTGTAGCTGCTCAGACTCTGCTTCTCTGCCCCCAGCCAAGCTTATAGGCCTGCAGAGTGTCTAGTTTTGAAGATACAGACTCTGCTAAGCAAAAGTGAACAGGGCCAAACTGGGCTTATTTCGCTGTGAAAGTGACATTTAGGCACGGAGTTGGAAAACCTTGTCTGAACCCCTCCATCCTTCCTGTAGCTGCTCAGACTCTGCTTCTCTGCCCCCAGCCAAGCTTATAGGCCTGCAGAGTGTCTAGTTTTGAAGATACAGACTCTGCTAAGCAAAAGTGAACAGGGCCAAACTGGGCTTATTTCGCTGTGAAAGTGACATTTAGGCACGGAGTTGGAAAACCTTGTCTGAACCCCTCCATCCTTCCTGTAGCTGCTCAGACTCTGCTTCTCTGCCCCCAGCCAAGCTTATAGGCCTGCAGAGTGTCTAGTTTTGAAGATACAGACTCTGCTAAGCAAAAGTGAACAGGGCCAAACTGGGCTTATTTCGCTGTGAAAGTGACATTTAGGCACGGAGTTGGAAAACCTTGTCTGAACCCCTCCATCCTTCCTGTAGCTGCTCAGACTCTGCTTCTCTGCCCCCAGCCAAGCTTATAGGCCTGCAGAGTGTCTAGTTTTGAAGATACAGACTCTGCTAAGCAAAAGTGAACAGGGCCAAACTGGGCTTATTTCGCTGTGAAAGTGACATTTAGGCACGGAGTTGGAAAACCTTGTCTGAACCCCTCCATCCTTCCTGTAGCTGCTCAGACTCTGCTTCTCTGCCCCCAGCCAAGCTTATAGGCCTGCAGAGTGTCTAGTTTTGAAGATACAGACTCTGCTAAGCAAAAGTGAACAGGGCCAAACTGGGCTTATTTCGCTGTGAAATTTCGATGTCACTTTCACAGCGAAATAAGCCCAGTTTGGCCCTGTTCACTTTTGCTTAGCAGAGTCTGTATCTTCAAAACTAGACACTCTGCAGGCCTATAAGCTTGGCTGGGGGCAGAGAAGCAGAGTCTGAGCAGCTACAGGAAGGATGGAGGGGTTCAGACAAGGTTTTCCAACTCCGTGCCTAAATGTCACTTTCACAGCGAAATAAGCCCAGTTTGGCCCTGTTCACTTTTGCTTAGCAGAGTCTGTATCTTCAAAACTAGACACTCTGCAGGCCTATAAGCTTGGCTGGGGGCAGAGAAGCAGAGTCTGAGCAGCTACAGGAAGGATGGAGGGGTTCAGACAAGGTTTTCCAACTCCGTGCCTAAATGTCACTTTCACAGCGAAATAAGCCCAGTTTGGCCCTGTTCACTTTTGCTTAGCAGAGTCTGTATCTTCAAAACTAGACACTCTGCAGGCCTATAAGCTTGGCTGGGGGCAGAGAAGCAGAGTCTGAGCAGCTACAGGAAGGATGGAGGGGTTCAGACAAGGTTTTCCAACTCCGTGCCTAAATGTCACTTTCACAGCGAAATAAGCCCAGTTTGGCCCTGTTCACTTTTGCTTAGCAGAGTCTGTATCTTCAAAACTAGACACTCTGCAGGCCTATAAGCTTGGCTGGGGGCAGAGAAGCAGAGTCTGAGCAGCTACAGGAAGGATGGAGGGGTTCAGACAAGGTTTTCCAACTCCGTGCCTAAATGTCACTTTCACAGCGAAATAAGCCCAGTTTGGCCCTGTTCACTTTTGCTTAGCAGAGTCTGTATCTTCAAAACTAGACACTCTGCAGGCCTATAAGCTTGGCTGGGGGCAGAGAAGCAGAGTCTGAGCAGCTACAGGAAGGATGGAGGGGTTCAGACAAGGTTTTCCAACTCCGTGCCTAAATGTCACTTTCACAGCGAAATAAGCCCAGTTTGGCCCTGTTCACTTTTGCTTAGCAGAGTCTGTATCTTCAAAACTAGACACTCTGCAGGCCTATAAGCTTGGCTGGGGGCAGAGAAGCAGAGTCTGAGCAGCTACAGGAAGGATGGAGGGGTTCAGACAAGGTTTTCCAACTCCGTGCCTAAATGTCACTTTCACAGCGAAATAAGCCCAGTTTGGCCCTGTTCACTTTTGCTTAGCAGAGTCTGTATCTTCAAAACTAGACACTCTGCAGGCCTATAAGCTTGGCTGGGGGCAGAGAAGCAGAGTCTGAGCAGCTACAGGAAGGATGGAGGGGTTCAGACAAGGTTTTCCAACTCCGTGCCTAAATGTCACTTTCACAGCGAAATAAGCCCAGTTTGGCCCTGTTCACTTTTGCTTAGCAGAGTCTGTATCTTCAAAACTAGACACTCTGCAGGCCTATAAGCTTGGCTGGGGGCAGAGAAGCAGAGTCTGAGCAGCTACAGGAAGGATGGAGGGGTTCAGACAAGGTTTTCCAACTCCGTGCCTAAATGTCACTTTCACAGCGAAATAAGCCCAGTTTGGCCCTGTTCACTTTTGCTTAGCAGAGTCTGTATCTTCAAAACTAGACACTCTGCAGGCCTATAAGCTTGGCTGGGGGCAGAGAAGCAGAGTCTGAGCAGCTACAGGAAGGATGGAGGGGTTCAGACAAGGTTTTCCAACTCCGTGCCTAAATGTCACTTTCACAGCGAAATAAGCCCAGTTTGGCCCTGTTCACTTTTGCTTAGCAGAGTCTGTATCTTCAAAACTAGACACTCTGCAGGCCTATAAGCTTGGCTGGGGGCAGAGAAGCAGAGTCTGAGCAGCTACAGGAAGGATGGAGGGGTTCAGACAAGGTTTTCCAACTCCGTGCCTAAATGTCACTTTCACAGCGAAATAAGCCCAGTTTGGCCCTGTTCACTTTTGCTTAGCAGAGTCTGTATCTTCAAAACTAGACACTCTGCAGGCCTATAAGCTTGGCTGGGGGCAGAGAAGCAGAGTCTGAGCAGCTACAGGAAGGATGGAGGGGTTCAGACAAGGTTTTCCAACTCCGTGCCTAAATGTCACTTTCACAGCGAAATAAGCCCAGTTTGGCCCTGTTCACTTTTGCTTAGCAGAGTCTGTATCTTCAAAACTAGACACTCTGCAGGCCTATAAGCTTGGCTGGGGGCAGAGAAGCAGAGTCTGAGCAGCTACAGGAAGGATGGAGGGGTTCAGACAAGGTTTTCCAAGTCCGTGCCTAAATCTCACTTTCACAGCGAAATAAGCCCAGTTTGGCCCTGTTCACTTTTGCTTAGCAGAGTCTGTATCTTCAAAACTAGACACTCTGCAGGCCTATATCAGCCCAATATCAATATCAGCCCAATATCAATATCAGCCCAATATCAGCATCAGCCCAATATCAGCATCAGCCCAATATCAGCATCAGCCCAATATCAGCATCAGCCCAATATCAGCATCAGCCCAATATCAGCATCAGCCCAATATCAGCATCAGCCCAATATCAGCATCAGCCCAATATCAGCATCAGCCCAATATCAGCATCAGCCCAATATCAGCATCAGCCCAATATCAGCATCAGCCCAATATCAGCATCAGCCCAATATCAGCATCAGCCCAATATCAGCATCAGCCCAATATCAGCATCAGCCCAATATCAGCATCAGCCCAATATCAGCATCAGCCCAATATCAGCATCAGCCCAATATCAGCATCAGCCCAATATCAGCATCAGCCCAATATCAGCATCAGCCCAATATCAGCATCAGCCCAATATCAGCATCAGCCCAATATCAGCATCAGCCCAATATCAGCATCAGCCCAATATCAGCATCAGCCCAATATCAGCATCAGCCCAATATCAGCATCAGCCCAATATCAGCATCAGCCCAATATCAGCATCAGCCCAATATCAGCATCAGCCCAATATCAGCATCAGCCCAATATCAGCATCAGCCCAATATCAGCATCAGCCCAATATCAGCATCAGCCCAATATCAGCATCAGCCCAATATCAGCATCAGCCCAATATCAGCATCAGCCCAATATCAGCATCAGCCCAATATCAGCATCAGCCCAATATCAGCATCAGCCCAATATCAGCATCAGCCCAATATCAGCATCAGCCCAATATCAGCATCAGCCCAATATCAGCATCAGCCCAATATCAGCATCAGCCCAATATCAGCATCAGCCCAATATCAGCATCAGCCCAATATCAGCATCAGCCCAATATCAGCATCAGCCCAATATCAGCATCAGCCCAATATCAGCATCAGCCCAATATCAGCATCAGCCCAATATCAGCATCAGCCCAATATCAGCATCAGCCCAATATCAGCATCAGCCCAATATCAGCATCAGCCCAATATCAGCATCAGCCCAATATCAGCATCAGCCCAATATCAGCATCAGCCCAATATCAGCATCAGCCCAATATCAGCATCAGCCCAATATCAGCATCAGCCCAATATCAGCATCAGCCCAATATCAGCATCAGCCCTAGACACTCTGCAGGCCTATAAGCTTGGCTGGGGGCAGAGAAGCAGCCCAATATGATATAATATCAGCTGATGCTGATATTGGGCTGATGCTGATATTGGGCTGATGCTGATATTGGGCTGATGCTGATATTGGGCTGATGCTGATATTGGGCTGATGCTGATATTGGGCTGATGCTGATATTGGGCTGATGCTGATATTGGGCTGATGCTGATATTGGGCTGATGCTGATATTGGGCTGATGCTGATATTGGGCTGATGCTGATATTGGGCTGATGCTGATATTGGGCTGATGCTGATATTGGGCTGATGCTGATATTGGGCTGATGCTGATATTGGGCTGATGCTGATATTGGGCTGATGCTGATATTGGGCTGATGCTGATATTGGGCTGATGCTGATATTGGGCTGATGCTGATATTGGGCTGATGCTGATATTGGGCTGATGCTGATATTGGGCTGATGCTGATATTGGGCTGATGCTGATATTGGGCTGATGCTGATGGCTGATGCTGATATTGGGCTGATGCTGATATTGGGCTGATGCTGATATTGGGCTGATGCTGATATTGGGCTGATGCTGATATTGGGCTGATGCTGATATTGGGCTGATGCTGATATTGGGCTGATGCTGATATTGGGCTGATGCTGATATTGGGCTGATGCTGATATTGGGCTGATGCTGATATTGGGCTGATGCTGATATTGGGCTGATGCTGATATTGGGCTGATGCTGATATTGGGCTGATGCTGATATTGGGCTGATGCTGATATTGGGCTGATGCTGATATTGGGCTGATGCTGATATTGGGCTGATGCTGATATTGGGCTGATGCTGATATTGGGCTGATGCTGATATTGGGCTGATGCTGATATTGGGCTGATGCTGATATTGGGCTGATGCTGATATTGGGCTGATGCTGATATTGGGCTGATGCTGATATTGGGCTGATGCTGATATTGGGCTGATGCTGATATTGGGCTGATGCTGATATTGGGCTGATGCTGATATTGGGCTGATGCTGATATTGGGCTGATGCTGATATTGGGCTGATGCTGATATTGGGCTGATGCTGATATTGGGCTGATGCTGATATTGGGCTGATGCTGATATTGGGCTGATGCTGATATTGGGCTGATGCTGATATTGGGCTGATGCTGATATTGGGCTGATGCTGATATTGGGCTGATGCTGATATTGGGCTGATGCTGATATTGGGCTGATGCTGATATTGGGCTGATGCTGATATTGGGCTGATGCTGATATTGGGCTGATGCTGATATTGGGCTGATGCTGATATTGGGCTGATGCTGATATTGGGCTGATGCTGATATTGGGCTGATGCTGATATTGGGCTGATGCTGATATTGGGCTGATGCTGATATTGGGCTGATGCTGATATTGGGCTGATGCTGATATTGGGCTGATGCTGATATTGGGCTGATGCTGATATTGGGCTGATGCTGATATTGGGCTGATGCTGATATTGGGCTGATGCTGATATTGGGCTGATGCTGATATTGGGCTGATGCTGATATTGGGCTGATGCTGATATTGGGCTGATGCTGATATTGGGCTGATGCTGATATTGGGCTGATGCTGATATTGGGCTGATGCTGATATTGGGCTGATGCTGATATTGGGCTGATATTGATATTGGGCTGATATTGATATTGGGCTGATATAGGCCTGCAGAGTGTCTAGTTTTGAAGATACAGACTCTGCTAAGCAAAAGTGAACAGGGCCAAACTGGGCTTATTTCGCTGTGAAAGTGAGATTTAGGCACGGACTTGGAAAACCTTGTCTGAACCCCTCCATCCTTCCTGTAGCTGCTCAGACTCTGCTTCTCTGCCCCCAGCCAAGCTTATAGGCCTGCAGAGTGTCTAGTTTTGAAGATACAGACTCTGCTAAGCAAAAGTGAACAGGGCCAAACTGGGCTTATTTCGCTGTGAAAGTGACATTTAGGCACGGAGTTGGAAAACCTTGTCTGAACCCCTCCATCCTTCCTGTAGCTGCTCAGACTCTGCTTCTCTGCCCCCAGCCAAGCTTATAGGCCTGCAGAGTGTCTAGTTTTGAAGATACAGACTCTGCTAAGCAAAAGTGAACAGGGCCAAACTGGGCTTATTTCGCTGTGAAAGTGACATTTAGGCACGGAGTTGGAAAACCTTGTCTGAACCCCTCCATCCTTCCTGTAGCTGCTCAGACTCTGCTTCTCTGCCCCCAGCCAAGCTTATAGGCCTGCAGAGTGTCTAGTTTTGAAGATACAGACTCTGCTAAGCAAAAGTGAACAGGGCCAAACTGGGCTTATTTCGCTGTGAAAGTGACATTTAGGCACGGAGTTGGAAAACCTTGTCTGAACCCCTCCATCCTTCCTGTAGCTGCTCAGACTCTGCTTCTCTGCCCCCAGCCAAGCTTATAGGCCTGCAGAGTGTCTAGTTTTGAAGATACAGACTCTGCTAAGCAAAAGTGAACAGGGCCAAACTGGGCTTATTTCGCTGTGAAAGTGACATTTAGGCACGGAGTTGGAAAACCTTGTCTGAACCCCTCCATCCTTCCTGTAGCTGCTCAGACTCTGCTTCTCTGCCCCCAGCCAAGCTTATAGGCCTGCAGAGTGTCTAGTTTTGAAGATACAGACTCTGCTAAGCAAAAGTGAACAGGGCCAAACTGGGCTTATTTCGCTGTGAAAGTGACATTTAGGCACGGAGTTGGAAAACCTTGTCTGAACCCCTCCATCCTTCCTGTAGCTGCTCAGACTCTGCTTCTCTGCCCCCAGCCAAGCTTATAGGCCTGCAGAGTGTCTAGTTTTGAAGATACAGACTCTGCTAAGCAAAAGTGAACAGGGCCAAACTGGGCTTATTTCGCTGTGAAAGTGACATTTAGGCACGGAGTTGGAAAACCTTGTCTGAACCCCTCCATCCTTCCTGTAGCTGCTCAGACTCTGCTTCTCTGCCCCCAGCCAAGCTTATAGGCCTGCAGAGTGTCTAGTTTTGAAGATACAGACTCTGCTAAGCAAAAGTGAACAGGGCCAAACTGGGCTTATTTCGCTGTGAAAGTGACATTTAGGCACGGAGTTGGAAAACCTTGTCTGAACCCCTCCATCCTTCCTGTAGCTGCTCAGACTCTGCTTCTCTGCCCCCAGCCAAGCTTATAGGCCTGCAGAGTGTCTAGTTTTGAAGATACAGACTCTGCTAAGCAAAAGTGAACAGGGCCAAACTGGGCTTATTTCGCTGTGAAAGTGACATTTAGGCACGGAGTTGGAAAACCTTGTCTGAACCCCTCCATCCTTCCTGTAGCTGCTCAGACTCTGCTTCTCTGCCCCCAGCCAAGCTTATAGGCCTGCAGAGTGTCTAGTTTTGAAGATACAGACTCTGCTAAGCAAAAGTGAACAGGGCCAAACTGGGCTTATTTCGCTGTGAAAGTGACATTTAGGCACGGAGTTGGAAAACCTTGTCTGAACCCCTCCATCCTTCCTGTAGCTGCTCAGACTCTGCTTCTCTGCCCCCAGCCAAGCTTATAGGCCTGCAGAGTGTCTAGTTTTGAAGATACAGACTCTGCTAAGCAAAAGTGAACAGGGCCAAACTGGGCTTATTTCGCTGTGAAAGTGACATTTAGGCACGGAGTTGGAAAACCTTGTCTGAACCCCTCCATCCTTCCTGTAGCTGCTCAGACTCTGCTTCTCTGCCCCCAGCCAAGCTTATAGGCCTGCAGAGTGTCTAGTTTTGAAGATACAGACTCTGCTAAGCAAAAGTGAACAGGGCCAAACTGGGCTTATTTCGCTGTGAAAGTGACATTTAGGCACGGAGTTGGAAAACCTTGTCTGAACCCCTCCATCCTTCCTGTAGCTGCTCAGACTACTGCTTCTCTGCCCCCAGCCAAGCTTATAGGCCTGCAGAGTGTCTAGTTTTGAAGATACAGACTCTGCTAAGCAAAAGTGAACAGGGCCAAACTGGGCTTATTTCGCTGTGAAAGTGACATTTAGGCACGGAGTTGGAAAACCTTGTCTGAACCCCTCCATCCTTCCTGTAGCTGCTCAGACTCTGCTTCTCTGCCCCCAGCCAAGCTTATAGGCCTGCAGAGTGTCTAGTTTTGAAGATACAGACTCTGCTAAGCAAAAGTGAACAGGGCCAAACTGGGCTTATTTCGCTGTGAAAGTGACATTTAGGCACGGAGTTGGAAAACCTTGTCTGAACCCCTCCATCCTTCCTGTAGCTGCTCAGACTCTGCTTCTCTGCCCCCAGCCAAGCTTATAGGCCTGCAGAGTGTCTAGTTTTGAAGATACAGACTCTGCTAAGCAAAAGTGAACAGGGCCAAACTGGGCTTATTTCGCTGTGAAAGTGACATTTAGGCACGGAGTTGGAAAACCTTGTCTGAACCCCTCCATCCTTCCTGTAGCTGCTCAGACTCTGCTTCTCTGCCCCCAGCCAAGCTTATAGGCCTGCAGAGTGTCTAGTTTTGAAGATACAGACTCTGCTAAGCAAAAGTGAACAGGGCCAAACTGGGCTTATTTCGCTGTGAAAGTGACATTTAGGCACGGAGTTGGAAAACCTTGTCTGAACCCCTCCATCCTTCCTGTAGCTGCTCAGACTCTGCTTCTCTGCCCCCAGCCAAGCTTATAGGCCTGCAGAGTGTCTAGTTTTGAAGATACAGACTCTGCTAAGCAAAAGTGAACAGGGCCAAACTGGGCTTATTTCGCTGTGAAAGTGACATTTAGGCACGGAGTTGGAAAACCTTGTCTGAACCCCTCCATCCTTCCTGTAGCTGCTCAGACTCTGCTTCTCTGCCCCCAGCCAAGCTTATAGGCCTGCAGAGTGTCTAGTTTTGAAGATACAGACTCTGCTAAGCAAAAGTGAACAGGGCCAAACTGGGCTTATTTCGCTGTGAAAGTGAGATTTAGGCACGGACTTGGAAAACCTTGTCTGAACCCCTCCATCCTTCCTGTAGCTGCTCAGACTCTGCTTCTCTGCCCCCAGCCAAGCTTATAGGCCTGCAGAGTGTCTAGTTTTGAAGATACAGACTCTGCTAAGCAAAAGTGAACAGGGCCAAACTGGGCTTATTTCGCTGTGAAAGTGACATTTAGGCACGGAGTTGGAAAACCTTGTCTGAACCCCTCCATCCTTCCTGTAGCTGCTCAGACTCTGCTTCTCTGCCCCCAGCCAAGCTTATAGGCCTGCAGAGTGTCTAGTTTTGAAGATACAGACTCTGCTAAGCAAAAGTGAACAGGGCCAAACTGGGCTTATTTCGCTGTGAAAGTGACATTTAGGCACGGAGTTGGAAAACCTTGTCTGAACCCCTCCATCCTTCCTGTAGCTGCTCAGACTCTGCTTCTCTGCCCCCAGCCAAGCTTATAGGCCTGCAGAGTGTCTAGTTTTGAAGATACAGACTCTGCTAAGCAAAAGTGAACAGGGCCAAACTGGGCTTATTTCGCTGTGAAAGTGACATTTAGGCACGGAGTTGGAAAACCTTGTCTGAACCCCTCCATCCTTCCTGTAGCTGCTCAGACTCTGCTTCTCTGCCCCCAGCCAAGCTTATAGGCCTGCAGAGTGTCTAGTTTTGAAGATACAGACTCTGCTAAGCAAAAGTGAACAGGGCCAAACTGGGCTTATTTCGCTGTGAAAGTGACATTTAGGCACGGAGTTGGAAAACCTTGTCTGAACCCCTCCATCCTTCCTGTAGCTGCTCAGACTCTGCTTCTCTGCCCCCAGCCAAGCTTATAGGCCTGCAGAGTGTCTAGTTTTGAAGATACAGACTCTGCTAAGCAAAAGTGAACAGGGCCAAACTGGGCTTATTTCGCTGTGAAAGTGAGATTTAGGCACGGACTTGGAAAACCTTGTCTGAACCCCTCCATCCTTCCTGTAGCTGCTCAGACTCTGCTTCTCTGCCCCCAGCCAAGCTTATAGGCCTGCAGAGTGTCTAGTTTTGAAGATACAGACTCTGCTAAGCAAAAGTGAACAGGGCCAAACTGGGCTTATTTCGCTGTGAAAGTGACATTTAGGCACGGAGTTGGAAAACCTTGTCTGAACCCCTCCATCCTTCCTGTAGCTGCTCAGACTCTGCTTCTCTGCCCCCAGCCAAGCTTATAGGCCTGCAGAGTGTCTAGTTTTGAAGATACAGACTCTGCTAAGCAAAAGTGAACAGGGCCAAACTGGGCTTATTTCGCTGTGAAAGTGACATTTAGGCACGGAGTTGGAAAACCTTGTCTGAACCCCTCCATCCTTCCTGTAGCTGCTCAGACTCTGCTTCTCTGCCCCCAGCCAAGCTTATAGGCCTGCAGAGTGTCTAGTTTTGAAGATACAGACTCTGCTAAGCAAAAGTGAACAGGGCCAAACTGGGCTTATTTCGCTGTGAAAGTGACATTTAGGCACGGAGTTGGAAAACCTTGTCTGAACCCCTCCATCCTTCCTGTAGCTGCTCAGACTCTGCTTCTCTGCCCCCAGCCAAGCTTATAGGCCTGCAGAGTGTCTAGTTTTGAAGATACAGACTCTGCTAAGCAAAAGTGAACAGGGCCAAACTGGGCTTATTTCGCTGTG
Source organism: Electrona antarctica (assembly GCF_951216825.1). Taxonomy (NCBI): domain Eukaryota; kingdom Metazoa; phylum Chordata; class Actinopteri; order Myctophiformes; family Myctophidae; genus Electrona; species Electrona antarctica. The sequence goes on from NW_027637223.1 coordinate 37,356, forward strand.
AAAGTGACATTTAGGCACGGAGTTGGAAAACCTTGTCTGAACCCCTCCATCCTTCCTGTAGCTGCTCAGACTCTGCTTCTCTGCCCCCAGCCAAGCTTATAGGCCTGCAGAGTGTCTAGTTTTGAAGATACAGACTCTGCTAAGCAAAAGTGAACAGGGCCAAACTGGGCTTATTTCGCTGTGAAAGTGACATTTAGGCACGGAGTTGGAAAACCTTGTCTGAACCCCTCCATCCTTCCTGTAGCTGCTCAGACTCTGCTTCTCTGCCCCCAGCCAAGCTTATAGGCCTGCAGAGTGTCTAGTTTTGAAGATACAGACTCTGCTAAGCAAAAGTGAACAGGGCCAAACTGGGCTTATTTCGCTGTGAAAGTGACATTTAGGCACGGAGTTGGAAAACCTTGTCTGAACCCCTCCATCCTTCCTGTAGCTGCTCAGACTCTGCTTCTCTGCCCCCAGCCAAGCTTATAGGCCTGCAGAGTGTCTAGTTTTGAAGATACAGACTCTGCTAAGCAAAAGTGAACAGGGCCAAACTGGGCTTATTTCGCTGTGAAAGTGACATTTAGGCACGGAGTTGGAAAACCTTGTCTGAACCCCTCCATCCTTCCTGTAGCTGCTCAGACTCTGCTTCTCTGCCCCCAGCCAAGCTTATAGGCCTGCAGAGTGTCTAGTTTTGAAGATACAGACTCTGCTAAGCAAAAGTGAACAGGGCCAAACTGGGCTTATTTCGCTGTGAAAGTGACATTTAGGCACGGAGTTGGAAAACCTTGTCTGAACCCCTCCATCCTTCCTGTAGCTGCTCAGACTCTGCTTCTCTGCCCCCAGCCAAGCTTATAGGCCTGCAGAGTGTCTAGTTTTGAAGATACAGACTCTGCTAAGCAAAAGTGAACAGGGCCAAACTGGGCTTATTTCGCTGTGAAAGTGACATTTAGGCACGGAGTTGGAAAACCTTGTCTGAACCCCTCCATCCTTCCTGTAGCTGCTCAGACTCTGCTTCTCTGCCCCCAGCCAAGCTTATAGGCCTGCAGAGTGTCTAGTTTTGAAGATACAGACTCTGCTAAGCAAAAGTGAACAGGGCCAAACTGGGCTTATTTCGCTGTGAAAGTGACATTTAGGCACGGAGTTGGAAAACCTTGTCTGAACCCCTCCATCCTTCCTGTAGCTGCTCAGACTCTGCTTCTCTGCCCCCAGCCAAGCTTATAGGCCTGCAGAGTGTCTAGTTTTGAAGATACAGACTCTGCTAAGCAAAAGTGAACAGGGCCAAACTGGGCTTATTTCGCTGTGAAAGTGACATTTAGGCACGGAGTTGGAAAACCTTGTCTGAACCCCTCCATCCTTCCTGTAGCTGCTCAGACTCTGCTTCTCTGCCCCCAGCCAAGCTTATAGGCCTGCAGAGTGTCTAGTTTTGAAGATACAGACTCTGCTAAGCAAAAGTGAACAGGGCCAAACTGGGCTTATTTCGCTGTGAAAGTGACATTTAGGCACGGAGTTGGAAAACCTTGTCTGAACCCCTCCATCCTTCCTGTAGCTGCTCAGACTCTGCTTCTCTGCCCCCAGCCAAGCTTATAGGCCTGCAGAGTGTCTAGTTTTGAAGATACAGACTCTGCTAAGCAAAAGTGAACAGGGCCAAACTGGGCTTATTTCGCTGTGAAAGTGACATCGAAATTTCACAGCGAAATAAGCCCAGTTTGGCCCTGTTCACTTTTGCTTAGCAGAGTCTGTATCTTCAAAACTAGACACTCTGCAGGCCTATAAGCTTGGCTGGGGGCAGAGAAGCAGAGTCTGAGCAGCTACAGGAAGGATGGAGGGGTTCAGACAAGGTTTTCCAACTCCGTGCCTAAATGTCACTTTCACAGCGAAATAAGCCCAGTTTGGCCCTGTTCACTTTTGCTTAGCAGAGTCTGTATCTTCAAAACTAGACACTCTGCAGGCCTATAAGCTTGGCTGGGGGCAGAGAAGCAGAGTCTGAGCAGCTACAGGAAGGATGGAGGGGTTCAGACAAGGTTTTCCAACTCCGTGCCTAAATGTCACTTTCACAGCGAAATAAGCCCAGTTTGGCCCTGTTCACTTTTGCTTAGCAGAGTCTGTATCTTCAAAACTAGACACTCTGCAGGCCTATAAGCTTGACTGGGGGCAGAGAAGCAGAGTCTGAGCAGCTACAGGAAGGATGGAGGGGTTCAGACAAGGTTTTCCAACTCCGTGCCTAAATGTCACTTTCACAGCGAAATAAGCCCAGTTTGGCCCTGTTCACTTTTGCTTAGCAGAGTCTGTATCTTCAAAACTAGACACTCTGCAGGCCTATAAGCTTGGCTGGGGGCAGAGAAGCAGAGTCTGAGCAGCTACAGGAAGGATGGAGGGGTTCAGACAAGGTTTTCCAACTCCGTGCCTAAATGTCACTTTCACAGCGAAATAAGCCCAGTTTGGCCCTGTTCACTTTTGCTTAGCAGAGTCTGTATCTTCAAAACTAGACACTCTGCAGGCCTATAAGCTTGGCTGGGGGCAGAGAAGCAGAGTCTGAGCAGCTACAGGAAGGATGGAGGGGTTCAGACAAGGTTTTCCAACTCCGTGCCTAAATGTCACTTTCACAGCGAAATAAGCCCAGTTTGGCCCTGTTCACTTTTGCTTAGCAGAGTCTGTATCTTCAAAACTAGACACTCTGCAGGCCTATAAGCTTGGCTGGGGGCAGAGAAGCAGAGTCTGAGCAGCTACAGGAAGGACGGAGGGGTTCAGACAAGGTTTTCCAACTCCGTGCCTAAATGTCACTTTCACAGCGAAATAAGCCCAGTTTGGCCCTGTTCACTTTTGCTTAGCAGAGTCTGTATCTTCAAAACTAGACACTCTGCAGGCCTATAAGCTTGGCTGGGGGCAGAGAAGCAGAGTCTGAGCAGCTACAGGAAGGATGGAGGGGTTCAGACAAGGTTTTCCAACTCCGTGCCTAAATGTCACTTTCACAGCGAAATAAGCCCAGTTTGGCCCTGTTCACTTTTGCTTAGCAGAGTCTGTATCTTCAAAACTAGACACTCTGCAGGCCTATAAGCTTGGCTGGGGGCAGAGAAGCAGAGTCTGAGCAGCTACAGGAAGGATGGAGGGGTTCAGACAAGGTTTTCCAACTCCGTGCCTAAATGTCACTTTCACAGCGAAATAAGCCCAGTTTGGCCCTGTTCACTTTTGCTTAGCAGAGTCTGTATCTTCAAAACTAGACACTCTGCAGGCCTATAAGCTTGGCTGGGGGCAGAGAAGCAGAGTCTGAGCAGCTACAGGAAGGATGGAGGGGTTCAGACAAGGTTTTCCAACTCCGTGCCTAAATGTCACTTTCACAGCGAAATAAGCCCAGTTTGGCCCTGTTCACTTTTGCTTAGCAGAGTCTGTATCTTCAAAACTAGACACTCTGCAGGCCTATAAGCTTGGCTGGGGGCAGAGAAGCAGAGTCTGAGCAGCTACAGGAAGGATGGAGGGGTTCAGACAAGGTTTTCCAACTCCGTGCCTAAATGTCACTTTCACAGCGAAATAAGCCCAGTTTGGCCCTGTTCACTTTTGCTTAGCAGAGTCTGTATCTTCAAAACTAGACACTCTGCAGGCCTATAAGCTTGGCTGGGGGCAGAGAAGCAGAGTCTGAGCAGCTACAGGAAGGATGGAGGGGTTCAGACAAGGTTTTCCAACTCCGTGCCTAAATGTCACTTTCACAGCGAAATAAGCCCAGTTTGGCCCTGTTCACTTTTGCTTAGCAGAGTCTGTATCTTCAAAACTAGACACTCTGCAGGCCTATAAGCTTGGCTGGGGGCAGAGAAGCAGAGTCTGAGCAGCTACAGGAAGGATGGAGGGGTTCAGACAAGGTTTTCCAACTCCGTGCCTAAATGTCACTTTCACAGCGAAATAAGCCCAGTTTGGCCCTGTTCACTTTTGCTTAGCAGAGTCTGTATCTTCAAAACTAGACACTCTGCAGGCCTATAAGCTTGGCTGGGGGCAGAGAAGCAGAGTCTGAGCAGCTACAGGAAGGATGGAGGGGTTCAGACAAGGTTTTCCAACTCCGTGCCTAAATGTCACTTTCACAGCGAAATAAGCCCAGTTTGGCCCTGTTCACTTTTGCTTAGCAGAGTCTGTATCTTCAAAACTAGACACTCTGCAGGCCTATAAGCTTGGCTGGGGGCAGAGAAGCAGAGTCTGAGCAGCTACAGGAAGGATGGAGGGGTTCAGACAAGGTTTTCCAACTCCGTGCCTAAATGTCACTTTCACAGCGAAATAAGCCCAGTTTGGCCCTGTTCACTTTTGCTTAGCAGAGTCTGTATCTTCAAAACTAGACACTCTGCAGGCCTATAAGCTTGGCTGGGGGCAGAGAAGCAGAGTCTGAGCAGCTACAGGAAGGATGGAGGGGTTCAGACAAGGTTTTCCAACTCCGTGCCTAAATGTCACTTTCACAGCGAAATAAGCCCAGTTTGGCCCTGTTCACTTTTGCTTAGCAGAGTCTGTATCTTCAAAACTAGACACTCTGCAGGCCTATAAGCTTGGCTGGGGGCAGAGAAGCAGAGTCTGAGCAGCTACAGGAAGGATGGAGGGGTTCAGACAAGGTTTTCCAACTCCGTGCCTAAATGTCACTTTCACAGCGAAATAAGCCCAGTTTGGCCCTGTTCACTTTTGCTTAGCAGAGTCTGTATCTTCAAAACTAGACACTCTGCAGGCCTATAAGCTTGGCTGGGGGCAGAGAAGCAGAGTCTGAGCAGCTACAGGAAGGATGGAGGGGTTCAGACAAGGTTTTCCAAGTCCGTGCCTAAATGTCACTTTCACAGCGAAATAAGCCCAGTTTGGCCCTGTTCACTTTTGCTTAGCAGAGTCTGTATCTTCAAAACTAGACACTCTGCAGGCCTATATCAGCCCAATATCAATATCAGCCCAATATCAATATCAGCCCAATATCAGCATCAGCCCAATATCAGCATCAGCCCAATATCAGCATCAGCCCAATATCAGCATCAGCCCAATATCAGCATCAGCCCAATATCAGCATCAGCCCAATATCAGCATCAGCCCAATATCAGCATCAGCCCAATATCAGCATCAGCCCAATATCAGCATCAGCCCAATATCAGCATCAGCCCAATATCAGCATCAGCCCAATATCAGCATCAGCCCAATATCAGCATCAGCCCAATATCAGCATCAGCCCAATATCAGCATCAGCCCAATATCAGCATCAGCCCAATATCAGCATCAGCCCAATATCAGCATCAGCCCAATATCAGCATCAGCCCAATATCAGCATCAGCCCAATATCAGCATCAGCCCAATATCAGCATCAGCCCAATATCAGCATCAGCCCAATATCAGCATCAGCCCAATATCAGCATCAGCCCAATATCAGCATCAGCCCAATATCAGCATCAGCCCAATATCAGCATCAGCCCAATATCAGCATCAGCCCAATATCAGCATCAGCCCAATATCAGCATCAGCCCAATATCAGCATCAGCCCAATATCAGCATCAGCCCAATATCAGCATCAGCCCAATATCAGCATCAGCCCAATATCAGCATCAGCCCAATATCAGCATCAGCCCAATATCAGCATCAGCCCAATATCAGCATCAGCCCAATATCAGCATCAGCCCAATATCAGCATCAGCCCAATATCAGCATCAGCCCAATATCAGCATCAGCCCAATATCAGCATCAGCCCAATATCAGCATCAGCCCAATATCAGCATCAGCCCAATATCAGCATCAGCCCAATATCAGCATCAGCCCAATATCAGCATCAGCCCAATATCAGCATCAGCCCAATATCAGCATCAGCCCAATATCAGCATCAGCCCAATATCAGCATCAGCCCAATATCAGCATCAGCCCAATATCAGCATCAGCCCAATATCAGCATCAGCCCAATATCAGCATCAGCCCAATATCAGCATCAGCCCAATATCAGCATCAGCCCAATATCAGCATCAGCCCAATATCAGCATCAGCCCAATATCAGCATCAGCCCAATATCAGCATCAGCCCAATATCAGCATCAGCCCAATATCAGCATCAGCCCAATATCAGCATCAGCCCAATATCAGCATCAGCCCAATATCAGCATCAGCCCAATATCAGCATCAGCCCAATATCAGCATCAGCCCAATATCAGCATCAGCCCAATATCAGCATCAGCCCAATATCAGCATCAGCCCAATATCAGCATCAGCCCAATATCAGCATCAGCCCAATATCAGCATCAGCCCAATATCAGCATCAGCCCAATATCAGCATCAGCCCAATATCAGCATCAGCCCAATATCAGCATCAGCCCAATATCAGCATCAGCCCAATATCAGCATCAGCCCAATATCAGCATCAGCCCAATATCAGCATCAGCCCAATATCAGCATCAGCCCAATATCAGCATCAGCCCAATATCAGCATCAGCCCAATATCAGCATCAGCCCAATATCAGCATCAGCCCAATATCAGCATCAGCCCAATATCAGCATCATCAGCCCAATATCAGCATCAGCCCAATATCAGCATCAGCCCAATATCAGCATCAGCCCAATATCAGCATCAGCCCAATATCAGCATCAGCCCAATATCAGCATCAGCCCAATATCAGCATCAGCCCAATATCAGCATCAGCCCAATATCAGCATCAGCCCAATATCAGCATCAGCCCAATATCAGCATCAGCCCAATATCAGCATCAGCCCAATATCAGCATCAGCCCAATATCAGCATCAGCCCAATATCAGCATCAGCCCAATATCAGCATCAGCCCAATATCAGCATCAGCCCAATATCAGCATCAGCCCAATATCAGCATCAGCCCAATATCAGCATCAGCCCAATATCAGCATCAGCCCAATATCAGCATCAGCCCAATATCAGCATCAGCCCAATATCAGCATCAGCCCAATATCAGCATCAGCCCAATATCAGCATCAGCCCAATATCAGCATCAGCCCTAGACACTCTGCAGGCCTATAAGCTTGGCTGGGGGCAGAGAAGCAGCCCAATATGATATAATATCAGCTGATGCTGATATTGGGCTGATGCTGATATTGGGCTGATGCTGATATTGGGCTGATGCTGATATTGGGCTGATGCTGATATTGGGCTGATGCTGATATTGGGCTGATGCTGATATTGGGCTGATGCTGATATTGGGCTGATGCTGATATTGGGCTGATGCTGATATTGGGCTGATGCTGATATTGGGCTGATGCTGATATTGGGCTGATGCTGATATTGGGCTGATGCTGATATTGGGCTGATGCTGATATTGGGCTGATGCTGATATTGGGCTGATGCTGATATTGGGCTGATGCTGATATTGGGCTGATGCTGATATTGGGCTGATGCTGATATTGGGCTGATGCTGATATTGGGCTGATGCTGATATTGGGCTGATGCTGATATTGGGCTGATGCTGATATTGGGCTGATGCTGATATTGGGCTGATGCTGATATTGGGCTGATGCTGATATTGGGCTGATGCTGATATTGGGCTGATGCTGATATTGGGCTGATGCTGATATTGGGCTGATGCTGATATTGGGCTGATGCTGATATTGGGCTGATGCTGATATTGGGCTGATGCTGATATTGGGCTGATGCTGATATTGGACTGATGCTGATATTGGGCTGATGCTGATATTGGGCTGATGCTGATATTGGGCTGATGCTGATATTGGGCTGATGCTGATATTGGGCTGATGCTGATATTGGGCTGATGCTGATATTGGGCTGATGCTGATATTGGGCTGATGCTGATATTGGGCTGATGCTGATATTGGGCTGATGCTGATATTGGGCTGATGCTGATATTGGGCTGATGCTGATATTGGGCTGATGCTGATATTGGGCTGATGCTGATATTGGGCTGATGCTGATATTGGGCTGATGCTGATATTGGGCTGATGCTGATATTGGGCTGATGCTGATATTGGGCTGATGCTGATATTGGGCTGATGCTGATATTGGGCTGATGCTGATATTGGGCTGATGCTGATATTGGGCTGATGCTGATATTGGGCTGATGCTGATATTGGGCTGATGCTGATATTGGGCTGATGCTGATATTGGGCTGATGCTGATATTGGGCTGATGCTGATATTGGGCTGATGTTGATATTGGGCTGATATTGATATTGGGCTGATATAGGCCTGCAGAGTGTCTAGTTTTGAAGATACAGACTCTGCTAAGCAAAAGTGAACAGGGCCAAACTGGGCTTATTTCGCTGTGAAAGTGAGATTTAGGCACGGACTTGGAAAACCTTGTCTGAACCCCTCCATCCTTCCTGTAGCTGCTCAGACTCTGCTTCTCTGCCCCCAGCCAAGCTTATAGGCCTGCAGAGTGTCTAGTTTTGAAGATACAGACTCTGCTAAGCAAAAGTGAACAGGGCCAAACTGGGCTTATTTCGCTGTGAAAGTGACATTTAGGCACGGAGTTGGAAAACCTTGTCTGAACCCCTCCATCCTTCCTGTAGCTGCTCAGACTCTGCTTCTCTGCCCCCAGCCAAGCTTATAGGCCTGCAGAGTGTCTAGTTTTGAAGATACAGACTCTGCTAAGCAAAAGTGAACAGGGCCAAACTGGGCTTATTTCGCTGTGAAAGTGACATTTAGGCACGGAGTTGGAAAACCTTGTCTGAACCCCTCCATCCTTCCTGTAGCTGCTCAGACTCTGCTTCTCTGCCCCCAGCCAAGCTTATAGGCCTGCAGAGTGTCTAGTTTTGAAGATACAGACTCTGCTAAGCAAAAGTGAACAGGGCCAAACTGGGCTTATTTCGCTGTGAAAGTGACATTTAGGCACGGAGTTGGAAAACCTTGTCTGAACCCCTCCATCCTTCCTGTAGCTGCTCAGACTCTGCTTCTCTGCCCCCAGCCAAGCTTATAGGCCTGCAGAGTGTCTAGTTTTGAAGATACAGACTCTGCTAAGCAAAAGTGAACAGGGCCAAACTGGGCTTATTTCGCTGTGAAAGTGACATTTAGGCACGGAGTTGGAAAACCTTGTCTGAACCCCTCCATCCTTCCTGTAGCTGCTCAGACTCTGCTTCTCTGCCCCCAGCCAAGCTTATAGGCCTGCAGAGTGTCTAGTTTTGAAGATACAGACTCTGCTAAGCAAAAGTGAACAGGGCCAAACTGGGCTTATTTCGCTGTGAAAGTGACATTTAGGCACGGAGTTGGAAAACCTTGTCTGAACCCCTCCATCCTTCCTGTAGCTGCTCAGACTCTGCTTCTCTGCCCCCAGCCAAGCTTATAGGCCTGCAGAGTGTCTAGTTTTGAAGATACAGACTCTGCTAAGCAAAAGTGAACAGGGCCAAACTGGGCTTATTTCGCTGTGAAAGTGACATTTAGGCACGGAGTTGGAAAACCTTGTCTGAACCCCTCCATCCTTCCTGTAGCTGCTCAGACTCTGCTTCTCTGCCCCCAGCCAAGCTTATAGGCCTGCAGAGTGTCTAGTTTTGAAGATACAGACTCTGCTAAGCAAAAGTGAACAGGGCCAAACTGGGCTTATTTCGCTGTGAAAGTGACATTTAGGCACGGAGTTGGAAAACCTTGTCTGAACCCCTCCATCCTTCCTGTAGCTGCTCAGACTCTGCTTCTCTGCCCCCAGCCAAGCTTATAGGCCTGCAGAGTGTCTAGTTTTGAAGATACAGACTCTGCTAAGCAAAAGTGAACAGGGCCAAACTGGGCTTATTTCGCTGTGAAAGTGACATTTAGGCACGGAGTTGGAAAACCTTGTCTGAACCCCTCCATCCTTCCTGTAGCTGCTCAGACTCTGCTTCTCTGCCCCCAGCCAAGCTTATAGGCCTGCAGAGTGTCTAGTTTTGAAGATACAGACTCTGCTAAGCAAAAGTGAACAGGGCCAAACTGGGCTTATTTCGCTGTGAAAGTGACATTTAGGCACGGAGTTGGAAAACCTTGTCTGAACCCCTCCATCCTTCCTGTAGCTGCTCAGACTCTGCTTCTCTGCCCCCAGCCAAGCTTATAGGCCTGCAGAGTGTCTAGTTTTGAAGATACAGACTCTGCTAAGCAAAAGTGAACAGGGCCAAACTGGGCTTATTTCGCTGTGAAAGTGACATTTAGGCACGGAGTTGGAAAACCTTGTCTGAACCCCTCCATCCTTCCTGTAGCTGCTCAGACTCTGCTTCTCTGCCCCCAGCCAAGCTTATAGGCCTGCAGAGTGTCTAGTTTTGAAGATACAGACTCTGCTAAGCAAAAGTGAACAGGGCCAAACTGGGCTTATTTCGCTGTGAAAGTGACATTTAGGCACGGAGTTGGAAAACCTTGTCTGAACCCCTCCATCCTTCCTGTAGCTGCTCAGACTCTGCTTCTCTGCCCCCAGCCAAGCTTATAGGCCTGCAGAGTGTCTAGTTTTGAAGATACAGACTCTGCTAAGCAAAAGTGAACAGGGCCAAACTGGGCTTATTTCGCTGTGAAAGTGACATTTAGGCACGGAGTTGGAAAACCTTGTCTGAACCCCTCCATCCTTCCTGTAGCTGCTCAGACTCTGCTTCTCTGCCCCCAGCCAAGCTTATAGGCCTGCAGAGTGTCTAGTTTTGAAGATACAGACTCTGCTAAGCAAAAGTGAACAGGGCCAAACTGGGCTTATTTCGCTGTGAAAGTGACATTTAGGCACGGAGTTGGAAAACCTTGTCTGAACCCCTCCATCCTTCCTGTAGCTGCTCAGACTCTGCTTCTCTGCCCCCAGCCAAGCTTATAGGCCTGCAGAGTGTCTAGTTTTGAAGATACAGACTCTGCTAAGCAAAAGTGAACAGGGCCAAACTGGGCTTATTTCGCTGTGAAAGTGACATTTAGGCACGGAGTTGGAAAACCTTGTCTGAACCCCTCCATCCTTCCTGTAGCTGCTCAGACTCTGCTTCTCTGCCCCCAGCCAAGCTTATAGGCCTGCAGAGTGTCTAGTTTTGAAGATACAGACTCTGCTAAGCAAAAGTGAACAGGGCCAAACTGGGCTTATTTCGCTGTGAAAGTGACATTTAGGCACGGAGTTGGAAAACCTTGTCTGAACCCCTCCATCCTTCCTGTAGCTGCTCAGACTCTGCTTCTCTGCCCCCAGCCAAGCTTATAGGCCTGCAGAGTGTCTAGTTTTGAAGATACAGACTCTGCTAAGCAAAAGTGAACAGGGCCAAACTGGGCTTATTTCGCTGTGAAAGTGACATTTAGGCACGGAGTTGGAAAACCTTGTCTGAACCCCTCCATCCTTCCTGTAGCTGCTCAGACTCTGCTTCTCTGCCCCCAGCCAAGCTTATAGGCCTGCAGAGTGTCTAGTTTTGAAGATACAGACTCTGCTAAGCAAAAGTGAACAGGGCCAAACTGGGCTTATTTCGCTGTGAAAGTGACATTTAGGCACGGAGTTGGAAAACCTTGTCTGAACCCCTCCATCCTTCCTGTAGCTGCTCAGACTCTGCTTCTCTGCCCCCAGCCAAGCTTATAGGCCTGCAGAGTGTCTAGTTTTGAAGATACAGACTCTGCTAAGCAAAAGTGAACAGGGCCAAACTGGGCTTATTTCGCTGTGAAAGTGACATTTAGGCACGGAGTTGGAAAACCTTGTCTGAACCCCTCCATCCTTCCTGTAGCTGCTCAGACTCTGCTTCTCTGCCCCCAGCCAAGCTTATAGGCCTGCAGAGTGTCTAGTTTTGAAGATACAGACTCTGCTAAGCAAAAGTGAACAGGGCCAAACTGGGCTTATTTCGCTGTGAAAGTGACATTTAGGCACGGAGTTGGAAAACCTTGTCTGAACCCCTCCATCCTTCCTGTAGCTGCTCAGACTCTGCTTCTCTGCCCCCAGCCAAGCTTATAGGCCTGCAGAGTGTCTAGTTTTGAAGATACAGACTCTGCTAAGCAAAAGTGAACAGGGCCAAACTGGGCTTATTTCGCTGTGAAAGTGACATTTAGGCACGGAGTTGGAAAACCTTGTCTGAACCCCTCCATCCTTCCTGTAGCTGCTCAGACTCTGCTTCTCTGCCCCCAGCCAAGCTTATAGGCCTGCAGAGTGTCTAGTTTTGAAGATACAGACTCTGCTAAGCAAAAGTGAACAGGGCCAAACTGGGCTTATTTCGCTGTGAAAGTGACATTTAGGCACGGAGTTGGAAAACCTTGTCTGAACCCCTCCATCCTTCCTGTAGCTGCTCAGACTCTGCTTCTCTGCCCCCAGCCAAGCTTATAGGCCTGCAGAGTGTCTAGTTTTGAAGATACAGACTCTGCTAAGCAAAAGTGAACAGGGCCAAACTGGGCTTATTTCGCTGTGAAAGTGACATTTAGGCACGGAGTTGGAAAACCTTGTCTGAACCCCTCCATCCTTCCTGTAGCTGCTCAGACTCTGCTTCTCTGCCCCCAGCCAAGCTTATAGGCCTGCAGAGTGTCTAGTTTTGAAGATACAGACTCTGCTAAGCAAAAGTGAACAGGGCCAAACTGGGCTTATTTCGCTGTGAAAGTGACATTTAGGCACGGAGTTGGAAAACCTTGTCTGAACCCCTCCATCCTTCCTGTAGCTGCTCAGACTCTGCTTCTCTGCCCCCAGCCAAGCTTATAGGCCTGCAGAGTGTCTAGTTTTGAAGATACAGACTCTGCTAAGCAAAAGTGAACAGGGCCAAACTGGGCTTATTTCGCTGTGAAAGTGACATTTAGGCACGGAGTTGGAAAACCTTGTCTGAACCCCTCCATCCTTCCTGTAGCTGCTCAGACTCTGCTTCTCTGCCCCCAGCCAAGCTTATAGGCCTGCAGAGTGTCTAGTTTTGAAGATACAGACTCTGCTAAGCAAAAGTGAACAGGGCCAAACTGGGCTTATTTCGCTGTGAAAGTGACATTTAGGCACGGAGTTGGAAAACCTTGTCTGAACCCCTCCATCCTTCCTGTAGCTGCTCAGACTCTGCTTCTCTGCCCCCAGCCAAGCTTATAGGCCTGCAGAGTGTCTAGTTTTGAAGATACAGACTCTGCTAAGCAAAAGTGAACAGGGCCAAACTGGGCTTATTTCGCTGTGAAAGTGACATTTAGGCACGGAGTTGGAAAACCTTGTCTGAACCCCTCCATCCTTCCTGTAGCTGCTCAGACTCTGCTTCTCTGCCCCCAGCCAAGCTTATAGGCCTGCAGAGTGTCTAGTTTTGAAGATACAGACTCTGCTAAGCAAAAGTGAACAGGGCCAAACTGGGCTTATTTCGCTGTGAAAGTGACATTTAGGCACGGAGTTGGAAAACCTTGTCTGAACCCCTCCATCCTTCCTGTAGCTGCTCAGACTCTGCTTCTCTGCCCCCAGCCAAGCTTATAGGCCTGCAGAGTGTCTAGTTTTGAAGATACAGACTCTGCTAAGCAAAAGTGAACAGGGCCAAACTGGGCTTATTTCGCTGTGAAAGTGACATTTAGGCACGGAGTTGGAAAACCTTGTCTGAACCCCTCCATCCTTCCTGTAGCTGCTCAGACTCTGCTTCTCTGCCCCCAGCCAAGCTTATAGGCCTGCAGAGTGTCTAGTTTTGAAGATACAGACTCTGCTAAGCAAAAGTGAACAGGGCCAAACTGGGCTTATTTCGCTGTGAAAGTGACATTTAGGCACGGAGTTGGAAAACCTTGTCTGAACCCCTCCATCCTTCCTGTAGCTGCTCAGACTCTGCTTCTCTGCCCCCAGCCAAGCTTATAGGCCTGCAGAGTGTCTAGTTTTGAAGATACAGACTCTGCTAAGCAAAAGTGAACAGGGCCAAACTGGGCTTATTTCGCTGTGAAAGTGACATTTAGGCACGGAGTTGGAAAACCTTGTCTGAACCCCTCCATCCTTCCTGTAGCTGCTCAGACTCTGCTTCTCTGCCCCCAGCGCAAGCTTATAGGCCTGCAGAGTGTCTAGTTTTGAAGATACAGACTCTGCTAAGCAAAAGTGAACAGGGCCAAACTGGGCTTATTTCGCTGTGAAAGTGACATTTAGGCACGGAGTTGGAAAACCTTGTCTGAACCCCTCCATCCTTCCTGTAGCTGCTCAGACTCTGCTTCTCTGCCCCCAGCCAAGCTTATAGGCCTGCAGAGTGTCTAGTTTTGAAGATACAGACTCTGCTAAGCAAAAGTGAACAGGGCCAAACTGGGCTTATTTCGCTGTGAAAGTGACATTTAGGCACGGAGTTGGAAAACCTTGTCTGAACCCCTCCATCCTTCCTGTAGCTGCTTCAGACTCTGCTTCTCTGCCCCCAGCCAAGCTTATAGGCCTGCAGAGTGTCTAGTTTTGAAGATACAGACTCTGCTAAGCAAAAGTGAACAGGGCCAAACTGGGCTTATTTCGCTGTGAAAGTGACATTTAGGCACGGAGTTGGAAAACCTTGTCTGAACCCCTCCATCCTTCCTGTAGCTGCTCAGACTCTGCTTCTCTGCCCCCAGCCAAGCTTATAGGCCTGCAGAGTGTCTAGTTTTGAAGATACAGACTCTGCTAAGCAAAAGTGAACAGGGCCAAACTGGGCTTATTTCGCTGTGAAAGTGACATTTAGGCACGGAGTTGGAAAACCTTGTCTGAACCCCTCCATCCTTCCTGTAGCTGCTCAGACTCTGCTTCTCTGCCCCCAGCCAAGCTTATAGGCCTGCAGAGTGTCTAGTTTTGAAGATACAGACTCTGCTAAGCAAAAGTGAACAGGGCCAAACTGGGCTTATTTCGCTGTGAAAGTGACATTTAGGCACGGAGTTGGAAAACCTTGTCTGAACCCCTCCATCCTTCCTGTAGCTGCTCAGACTCTGCTTCTCTGCCCCCAGCCAAGCTTATAGGCCTGCAGAGTGTCTAGTTTTGAAGATACAGACTCTGCTAAGCAAAAGTGAACAGGGCCAAACTGGGCTTATTTCGCTGTGAAAGTGACATTTAGGCACGGAGTTGGAAAACCTTGTCTGAACCCCTCCATCCTTCCTGTAGCTGCTCAGACTCTGCTTCTCTGCCCCCAGCCAAGCTTATAGGCCTGCAGAGTGTCTAGTTTTGAAGATACAGACTCTGCTAAGCAAAAGTGAACAGGGCCAAACTGGGCTTATTTCGCTGTGAAAGTGACATTTAGGCACGGAGTTGGAAAACCTTGTCTGAACCCCTCCATCCTTCCTGTAGCTGCTCAGACTCTGCTTCTCTGCCCCCAGCCAAGCTTATAGGCCTGCAGAGTGTCTAGTTTTGAAGATACAGACTCTGCTAAGCAAAAGTGAACAGGGCCAAACTGGGCTTATTTCGCTGTGAAAGTGACATTTAGGCACGGAGTTGGAAAACCTTGTCTGAACCCCTCCATCCTTCCTGTAGCTGCTCAGACTCTGCTTCTCTGCCCCCAGCCAAGCTTATAGGCCTGCAGAGTGTCTAGTTTTGAAGATACAGACTCTGCTAAGCAAAAGTGAACAGGGCCAAACTGGGCTTATTTCGCTGTGAAAGTGACATTTAGGCACGGAGTTGGAAAACCTTGTCTGAACCCCTCCATCCTTCCTGTAGCTGCTCAGACTCTGCTTCTCTGCCCCCAGCCAAGCTTATAGGCCTGCAGAGTGTCTAGTTTTGAAGATACAGACTCTGCTAAGCAAAAGTGAACAGGGCCAAACTGGGCTTATTTCGCTGTGAAATTTCGATGTCACTTTCACAGCGAAATAAGCCCAGTTTGGCCCTGTTCACTTTTGCTTAGCAGAGTCTGTATCTTCAAAACTAGACACTCTGCAGGCCTATAAGCTTGGCTGGGGGCAGAGAAGCAGAGTCTGAGCAGCTACAGGAAGGATGGAGGGGTTCAGACAAGGTTTTCCAACTCCGTGCCTAAATGTCACTTTCACAGCGAAATAAGCCCAGTTTGGCCCTGTTCACTTTTGCTTAGCAGAGTCTGTATCTTCAAAACTAGACACTCTGCAGGCCTATAAGCTTGGCTGGGGCAGAGAAGCAGAGTCTGAGCAGCTACAGGAAGGATGGAGGGGTTCAGACAAGGTTTTCCAACTCCGTGCCTAAATGTCACTTTCACAGCGAAATAAGCCCAGTTTGGCCCTGTTCACTTTTGCTTAGCAGAGTCTGTATCTTCAAAACTAGACACTCTGCAGGCCTATAAGCTTGGCTGGGGGCAGAGAAGCAGAGTCTGAGCAGCTACAGGAAGGATGGAGGGGTTCAGACAAGGTTTTCCAACTCCGTGCCTAAATGTCACTTTCACAGCGAAATAAGCCCAGTTTGGCCCTGTTCACTTTTGCTTAGCAGAGTCTGTATCTTCAAAACTAGACACTCTGCAGGCCTATAAGCTTGGCTGGGGGCAGAGAAGCAGAGTCTGAGCAGCTACAGGAAGGATGGAGGGGTTCAGACAAGGTTTTCCAACTCCGTGCCTAAATGTCACTTTCACAGCGAAATAAGCCCAGTTTGGCCCTGTTCACTTTTGCTTAGCAGAGTCTGTATCTTCAAAACTAGACACTCTGCAGGCCTATAAGCTTGGCTGGGGGCAGAGAAGCAGAGTCTGAGCAGCTACAGGAAGGATGGAGGGGTTCAGACAAGGTTTTCCAACTCCGTGCCTAAATGTCACTTTCACAGCGAAATAAGCCCAGTTTGGCCCTGTTCACTTTTGCTTAGCAGAGTCTGTATCTTCAAAACTAGACACTCTGCAGGCCTATAAGCTTGGCTGGGGGCAGAGAAGCAGAGTCTGAGCAGCTACAGGAAGGATGGAGGGGTTCAGACAAGGTTTTCCAACTCCGTGCCTAAATGTCACTTTCACAGCGAAATAAGCCCAGTTTGGCCCTGTTCACTTTTGCTTAGCAGAGTCTGTATCTTCAAAACTAGACACTCTGCAGGCCTATAAGCTTGGCTGGGGGCAGAGAAGCAGAGTCTGAGCAGCTACAGGAAGGATGGAGGGGTTCAGACAAGGTTTTCCAACTCCGTGCCTAAATGTCACTTTCACAGCGAAATAAGCCCAGTTTGGCCCTGTTCACTTTTGCTTAGCAGAGTCTGTATCTTCAAAACTAGACACTCTGCAGGCCTATAAGCTTGGCTGGGGGCAGAGAAGCAGAGTCTGAGCAGCTACAGGAAGGATGGAGGGGTTCAGACAAGGTTTTCCAACTCCGTGCCTAAATGTCACTTTCACAGCGAAATAAGCCCAGTTTGGCCCTGTTCACTTTTGCTTAGCAGAGTCTGTATCTTCAAAACTAGACACTCTGCAGGCCTATAAGCTTGGCTGGGGGCAGAGAAGCAGAGTCTGAGCAGCTACAGGAAGGATGGAGGGGTTCAGACAAGGTTTTCCAACTCCGTGCCTAAATGTCACTTTCACAGCGAAATAAGCCCAGTTTGGCCCTGTTCACTTTTGCTTAGCAGAGTCTGTATCTTCAAAACTAGACACTCTGCAGGCCTATAAGCTTGGCTGGGGGCAGAGAAGCAGAGTCTGAGCAGCTACAGGAAGGATGGAGGGGTTCAGACAAGGTTTTCCAACTCCGTGCCTAAATGTCACTTTCACAGCGAAATAAGCCCAGTTTGGCCCTGTTCACTTTTGCTTAGCAGAGTCTGTATCTTCAAAACTAGACACTCTGCAGGCCTATAAGCTTGGCTGGGGGCAGAGAAGCAGAGTCTGAGCAGCTACAGGAAGGATGGAGGGGTTCAGACAAGGTTTTCCAACTCCGTGCCTAAATGTCACTTTCACAGCGAAATAAGCCCAGTTTGGCCCTGTTCACTTTTGCTTAGCAGAGTCTGTATCTTCAAAACTAGACACTCTGCAGGCCTATAAGCTTGGCTGGGGGCAGAGAAGCAGAGTCTGAGCAGCTACAGGAAGGATGGAGGGGTTCAGACAAGGTTTTCCAACTCCGTGCCTAAATGTCACTTTCACAGCGAAATAAGCCCAGTTTGGCCCTGTTCACTTTTGCTTAGCAGAGTCTGTATCTTCAAAACTAGACACTCTGCAGGCCTATAAGCTTGGCTGGGGGCAGAGAAGCAGAGTCTGAGCAGCTACAGGAAGGATGGAGGGGTTCAGACAAGGTTTTCCAACTCTGTGCCTAAATGTCACTTTCACAGCGAAATAAGCCCAGTTTGGCCCTGTTCACTTTTGCTTAGCAGAGTCTGTATCTTCAAAACTAGACACTCTGCAGGCCTATAAGCTTGGCTGGGGGCAGAGAAGCAGAGTCTGAGCAGCTACAGGAAGGATGGAGGGGTTCAGACAAGGTTTTCCAACTCCGTGCCTAAATGTCACTTTCACAGCGAAATAAGCCCAGTTTGGCCCTGTTCACTTTTGCTTAGCAGAGTCTGTATCTTCAAAACTAGACACTCTGCAGGCCTATAAGCTTGGCTGGGGGCAGAGAAGCAGAGTCTGAGCAGCTACAGGAAGGATGGAGGGGTTCAGACAAGGTTTTCCAACTCCGTGCCTAAATGTCACTTTCACAGCGAAATAAGCCCAGTTTGGCCCTGTTCACTTTTGCTTAGCAGAGTCTGTATCTTCAAAACTAGACACTCTGCAGGCCTATAAGCTTGGCTGGGGGCAGAGAAGCAGAGTCTGAGCAGCTACAGGAAGGATGGAGGGGTTCAGACAAGGTTTTCCAACTCCGTGCCTAAATGTCACTTTCACAGCGAAATAAGCCCAGTTTGGCCCTGTTCACTTTTGCTTAGCAGAGTCTGTATCTTCAAAACTAGACACTCTGCAGGCCTATAAGCTTGGCTGGGGGCAGAGAAGCAGAGTCTGAGCAGCTACAGGAAGGATGGAGGGGTTCAGACAAGGTTTTCCAACTCCGTGCCTAAATGTCACTTTCACAGCGAAATAAGCCCAGTTTGGCCTTGTTCACTTTTGCTTAGCAGAGTCTGTATCTTCAAAACTAGACACTCTGCAGGCCTATAAGCTTGGCTGGGGGCAGAGAAGCAGAGTCTGAGCAGCTACAGGAAGGATGGAGGGGTTCAGACAAGGTTTTCCAACTCCGTGCCTAAATGTCACTTTCACAGCGAAATAAGCCCAGTTTGGCCCTGTTCACTTTTGCTTAGCAGAGTCTGTATCTTCAAAACTAGACACTCTGCAGGCCTATAAGCTTGGCTGGGGGCAGAGAAGCAGAGTCTGAGCAGCTACAGGAAGGATGGAGGGGTTCAGACAAGGTTTTCCAACTCCGTGCCTAAATGTCACTTTCACAGCGAAATAAGCCCAGTTTGGCCCTGTTCACTTTTGCTTAGCAGAGTCTGTATCTTCAAAACTAGACACTCTGCAGGCCTATAAGCTTGGCTGGGGGCAGAGAAGCAGAGTCTGAGCAGCTACAGGAAGGATGGAGGGGTTCAGACAAGGTTTTCCAACTCCGTGCCTAAATGTCACTTTCACAGCGAAATAAGCCCAGTTTGGCCCTGTTCACTTTTGCTTAGCAGAGTCTGTATCTTCAAAACTAGACACTCTGCAGGCCTATAAGCTTGGCTGGGGGCAGAGAAGCAGAGTCTGAGCAGCTACAGGAAGGATGGAGGGGTTCAGACAAGGTTTTCCAACTCCGTGCCTAAATGTCACTTTCACAGCGAAATAAGCCCAGTTTGGCCCTGTTCACTTTTGCTTAGCAGAGTCTGTATCTTCAAAACTAGACACTCTGCAGGCCTATAAGCTTGGCTGGGGGCAGAGAAGCAGAGTCTGAGCAGCTACAGGAAGGATGGAGGGGTTCAGACAAGGTTTTCCAACTCCGTGCCTAAATGTCACTTTCACAGCGAAATAAGCCCAGTTTGGCCCTGTTCACTTTTGCTTAGCAGAGTCTGTATCTTCAAAACTAGACACTCTGCAGGCCTATAAGCTTGGCTGGGGGCAGAGAAGCAGAGTCTGAGCAGCTACAGGAAGGATGGAGGGGTTCAGACAAGGTTTTCCAACTCCGTGCCTAAATGTCACTTTCACAGCGAAATAAGCCCAGTTTGGCCCTGTTCACTTTTGCTTAGCAGAGTCTGTATCTTCAAAACTAGACACTCTGCAGGCCTATAAGCTTGGCTGGGGGCAGAGAAGCAGAGTCTGAGCAGCTACAGGAAGGATGGAGGGGTTCAGACAAGGTTTTCCAACTCCGTGCCTAAATGTCACTTTCACAGCGAAATAAGCCCAGTTTGGCCCTGTTCACTTTTGCTTAGCAGAGTCTGTATCTTCAAAACTAGACACTCTGCAGGCCTATAAGCTTGGCTGGGGGCAGAGAAGCAGAGTCTGAGCAGCTACAGGAAGGATGGAGGGGTTCAGACAAGGTTTTCCAACTCCGTGCCTAAATGTCACTTTCACAGCGAAATAAGCCCAGTTTGGCCCTGTTCACTTTTGCTTAGCAGAGTCTGTATCTTCAAAACTAGACACTCTGCAGGCCTATAAGCTTGGCTGGGGGCAGAGAAGCAGAGTCTGAGCAGCTACAGGAAGGATGGAGGGGTTCAGACAAGGTTTTCCAACTCCGTGCCTAAATGTCACTTTCACAGCGAAATAAGCCCAGTTTGGCCCTGTTCACTTTTGCTTAGCAGAGTCTGTATCTTCAAAACTAGACACTCTGCAGGCCTATAAGCTTGGCTGGGGGCAGAGAAGCAGAGTCTGAGCAGCTACAGGAAGGATGGAGGGGTTCAGACAAGGTTTTCCAACTCCGTGCCTAAATGTCACTTTCACAGCGAAATAAGCCCAGTTTGGCCCTGTTCACTTTTGCTTAGCAGAGTCTGTATCTTCAAAACTAGACACTCTGCAGGCCTATAAGCTTGGCTGGGGGCAGAGAAGCAGAGTCTGAGCAGCTACAGGAAGGATGGAGGGGTTCAGACAAGGTTTTCCAACTCCGTGCCTAAATGTCACTTTCACAGCGAAATAAGCCCAGTTTGGCCCTGTTCACTTTTGCTTAGCAGAGTCTGTATCTTCAAAACTAGACACTCTGCAGGCCTATAAGCTTGGCTGGGGGCAGAGAAGCAGAGTCTGAGCAGCTACAGGAAGGATGGAGGGGTTCAGACAAGGTTTTCCAACTCCGTGCCTAAATGTCACTTTCACAGCGAAATAAGCCCAGTTTGGCCCTGTTCACTTTTGCTTAGCAGAGTCTGTATCTTCAAAACTAGACACTCTGCAGGCCTATAAGCTTGGCTGGGGGCAGAGAAGCAGAGTCTGAGCAGCTACAGGAAGGATGGAGGGGTTCAGACAAGGTTTTCCAACTCCGTGCCTAAATGTCACTTTCACAGCGAAATAAGCCCAGTTTGGCCCTGTTCACTTTTGCTTAGCAGAGTCTGTATCTTCAAAACTAGACACTCTGCAGGCCTATAAGCTTGGCTGGGGGCAGAGAAGCAGAGTCTGAGCAGCTACAGGAAGGATGGAGGGGTTCAGACAAGGTTTCCAATATCAGCATCAGCCCAATATCAGCATCAGCCCAATATCAGCATCAGCCCAATATCAGCATCAGCCCAATATCAGCATCAGCCCAATATCAGCATCAGCCCAATATCAGCATCAGCCCAATATCAGCATCAGCCCAATATCAGCATCAGCCCAATATCAGCATCAGCCCAATATCAGCATCAGCCCAATATCAGCATCAGCCCAATATCAGCATCAGCCCAATATCAGCATCAGCCCAATATCAGCATCAGCCCAATATCAGCATCAGCCCAATATCAGCATCAGCCCAATATCAGCATCAGCCCAATATCAGCATCAGCCCAATATCAGCATCAGCCCAATATCAGCATCAGCCCAATATCAGCATCAGCCCAATATCAGCATCAGCCCAATATCAGCATCAGCCCAATATCAGCATCAGCCCAATATCAGCATCAGCCCAATATCAGCATCAGCCCAATATCAGCATCAGCCCAATATCAGCATCAGCCCAATATCAGCATCAGCCCAATATCAGCATCAGCCCAATATCAGCATCAGCCCAATATCAGCATCAGCCCAATATCAGCATCAGCCCAATATCAGCATCAGCCCAATATCAGCATCAGCCCAATATCAGCATCAGCCCAATATCAGCATCATCAGCCCAATATCAGCATCAGCCCAATATCAGCATCAGCCCAATATCAGCATCAGCCCAATATCAGCATCAGCCCAATATCAGCATCAGCCCAATATCAGCATCAGCCCAATATCAGCATCAGCCCAATATCAGCATCAGCCCAATATCAGCATCAGCCCAATATCAGCATCAGCCCAATATCAGCATCAGCCCAATATCAGCATCAGCCCAATATCAGCATCAGCCCAATATCAGCATCAGCCCAATATCAGCATCAGCCCAATATCAGCATCAGCCCAATATCAGCATCAGCCCAATATCAGCATCAGCCCAATATCAGCATCAGCCCAATATCAGCATCAGCCCAATATCAGCATCAGCCCAATATCAGCATCAGCCCAATATCAGCATCAGCCCAATATCAGCATCAGCCCAATATCAGCATCAGCCCAATATCAGCATCAGCCCAATATCAGCATCAGCCCAATATCAGCATCAGCCCAATATCAGCATTAGCCCAATATCAGCATCAGCCCAATATCAGCATCAGCCCAATATCAGCATCAGCCCAATATCAGCATCAGCCCAATATCAGCATCAGCCCAATATCAGCATCAGCCCAATATCAGCATCAGCCCAATATCAGCATCAGCCCAATATCAGCATCAGCCCAATATCAGCATCAGCCCAATATCAGCATCAGCCCAATATCAGCATCAGCCCAATATCAGCATCAGCCCAATATCAGCATCAGCCCAATATCAGCATCAGCCCTAGACACTCTGCAGGCCTATAAGCTTGGCTGGGGGCAGAGAAGCAGCCCAATATGATATAATATCAGCTGATGCTGATATTGGGCTGATGCTGATATTGGGCTGATGCTGATATTGGGCTGATGCTGATATTGGGCTGATGCTGATATTGGGCTGATGCTGATATTGGGCTGATGCTGATATTGGGCTGATGCTGATATTGGGCTGATGCTGATATTGGGCTGATGCTGATATTGGGCTGATGCTGATATTGGGCTGATGCTGATATTGGGCTGATGCTGATATTGGGCTGATGCTGATATTGGGCTGATGCTGATATTGGGCTGATGCTGATATTGGGCTGATGCTGATATTGGGCTGATGCTGATATTGGGCTGATGCTGATATTGGGCTGATGCTGATATTGGGCTGATGCTGATATTGGGCTGATGCTGATATTGGGCTGATGCTGATATTGGGCTGATGCTGATATTGGGCTGATGCTGATATTGGGCTGATGCTGATATTGGGCTGATGCTGATATTGGGCTGATGCTGATATTGGGCTGATGCTGATATTGGGCTGATGCTGATATTGGGCTGATGCTGATATTGGGCTGATGCTGATATTGGGCTGATGCTGATATTGGGCTGATGCTGATATTGGGCTGATGCTGATATTGGGCTGATGCTGATATTGGGCTGATGCTGATATTGGGCTGATGCTGATATTGGGCTGATGCTGATATTGGGCTGATGCTGATATTGGGCTGATGCTGATATTGGGCTGATGCTGATATTGGGCTGATGCTGATATTGGGCTGATGCTGATATTGGGCTGATGCTGATATTGGGCTGATGCTGATATTGGGCTGATGCTGATATTGGGCTGATGCTGATATTGGGCTGATGCTGATATTGGGCTGATGCTGATATTGGGCTGATGCTGATATTGGGCTGATGCTGATATTGGGCTGATGCTGATATTGGGCTGATGCTGATATTGGGCTGATGCTGATATTGGGCTGATGCTGATATTGGGCTGATGCTGATATTGGGCTGATGCTGATATTGGGCTGATGCTGATATTGGGCTGATGCTGATATTGGGCTGATGCTGATATTGGGCTGATGCTGATATTGGGCTGATGCTGATATTGGGCTGATGCTGATATTGGGCTGATGCTGATATTGGGCTGATGCTGATATTGGGCTGATGCTGATATTGGGCTGATGCTGATATTGGGCTGATGCTGATATTGGGCTGATGCTGATATTGGGCTGATGCTGATATTGGGCTGATGCTGATATTGGGCTGATGCTGATATTGGGCTGATGCTGATATTGGGCTGATGCTGATATTGGGCTGATGCTGATATTGGGCTGATGCTGATATTGGGCTGATGCTGATATTGGGCTGATGCTGATATTGGGCTGATGCTGATATTGGGCTGATGCTGATATTGGGCTGATGCTGATATTGGGCTGATGCTGATATTGGGCTGATGCTGATATTGGGCTGATGCTGATATTGGGCTGATGCTGATATTGGGCTGATGCTGATATTGGGCTGATGCTGATATTGGGCTGATGCTGATATTGGGCTGATGCTGATATTGGGCTGATGCTGATATTGGGCTGATGCTGATATTGGGCTGATGCTGATATTGGGCTGATGCTGATATTGGGCTGATGCTGATATTGGGCTGATGCTGATATTGGGCTGATGCTGATATTGGGCTGATGCTGATATTGGGCTGATGCTGATATTGGGCTGATGCTGATATTGGGCTGATGCTGATATTGGGCTGATGCTGATATTGGGCTGATGCTGATATTGGGCTGATGCTGATATTGGGCTGATGCTGATATTGGGCTGATGCTGATATTGGGCTGATGCTGATATTGGGCTGATGCTGATATTGGGCTGATGCTGATATTGGGCTGATGCTGATATTGGGCTGATATTGATATTGGGCTGATATTGATATTGGGCTGATATAGGCCTGCAGAGTGTCTAGTTTTGAAGATACAGACTCTGCTAAGCAAAAGTGAACAGGGCCAAACTGGGCTTATTTCGCTGTGAAAGTGACATTTAGGCACGGACGTTGGAAAACCTTGTCTGAACCCCTCCATCCTTCCTGTAGCTGCTCAGACTCTGCTTCTCTGCCCCCAGCCAAGCTTATAGGCCTGCAGAGTGTCTAGTTTTGAAGATACAGACTCTGCTAAGCAAAAGTGAACAGGGCCAAACTGGGCTTATTTCGCTGTGAAAGTGACATTTAGGCACGGAGTTGGAAAACCTTGTCTGAACCCCTCCATCCTTCCTGTAGCTGCTCAGACTCTGCTTCTCTGCCCCCAGCCAAGCTTATAGGCCTGCAGAGTGTCTAGTTTTGAAGATACAGACTCTGCTAAGCAAAAGTGAACAGGGCCAAACTGGGCTTATTTCGCTGTGAAAGTGACATTTAGGCACGGAGTTGGAAAACCTTGTCTGAACCCCTCCATCCTTCCTGTAGCTGCTCAGACTCTGCTTCTCTGCCCCCAGCCAAGCTTATAGGCCTGCAGAGTGTCTAGTTTTGAAGATACAGACTCTGCTAAGCAAAAGTGAACAGGGCCAAACTGGGCTTATTTCGCTGTGAAAGTGACATTTAGGCACGGAGTTGGAAAACCTTGTCTGAACCCCTCCATCCTTCCTGTAGCTGCTCAGACTCTGCTTCTCTGCCCCCAGCCAAGCTTATAGGCCTGCAGAGTGTCTAGTTTTGAAGATACAGACTCTGCTAAGCAAAAGTGAACAGGGCCAAACTGGGCTTATTTCGCTGTGAAAGTGACATTTAGGCACGGAGTTGGAAAACCTTGTCTGAACCCCTCCATCCTTCCTGTAGCTGCTCAGACTCTGCTTCTCTGCCCCCAGCCAAGCTTATAGGCCTGCAGAGTGTCTAGTTTTGAAGATACAGACTCTGCTAAGCAAAAGTGAACAGGGCCAAACTGGGCTTATTTCGCTGTGAAAGTGACATTTAGGCACGGAGTTGGAAAACCTTGTCTGAACCCCTCCATCCTTCCTGTAGCTGCTCAGACTCTGCTTCTCTGCCCCCAGCCAAGCTTATAGGCCTGCAGAGTGTCTAGTTTTGAAGATACAGACTCTGCTAAGCAAAAGTGAACAGGGCCAAACTGGGCTTATTTCGCTGTGAAAGTGACATTTAGGCACGGAGTTGGAAAACCTTGTCTGAACCCCTCCATCCTTCCTGTAGCTGCTCAGACTCTGCTTCTCTGCCCCCAGCCAAGCTTATAGGCCTGCAGAGTGTCTAGTTTTGAAGATACAGACTCTGCTAAGCAAAAGTGAACAGGGCCAAACTGGGCTTATTTCGCTGTGAAAGTGACATTTAGGCACGGAGTTGGAAAACCTTGTCTGAACCCCTCCATCCTTCCTGTAGCTGCTCAGACTCTGCTTCTCTGCCCCCAGCCAAGCTTATAGGCCTGCAGAGTGTCTAGTTTTGAAGATACAGACTCTGCTAAGCAAAAGTGAACAGGGCCAAACTGGGCTTATTTCGCTGTGAAAGTGACATTTAGGCACGGAGTTGGAAAACCTTGTCTGAACCCCTCCATCCTTCCTGTAGCTGCTCAGACTCTGCTTCTCTGCCCCCAGCCAAGCTTATAGGCCTGCAGAGTGTCTAGTTTTGAAGATACAGACTCTGCTAAGCAAAAGTGAACAGGGCCAAACTGGGCTTATTTCGCTGTGAAAGTGACATTTAGGCACGGAGTTGGAAAACCTTGTCTGAACCCCTCCATCCTTCCTGTAGCTGCTCAGACTCTGCTTCTCTGCCCCCAGCCAAGCTTATAGGCCTGCAGAGTGTCTAGTTTTGAAGATACAGACTCTGCTAAGCAAAAG
>NW_027637222.1:0-12500 GCF_951216825.1 Electrona antarctica
GTGTGTGTGTGTGTGTGTGTGTGTGTGTGTGTGTGTGTGTGTGTGTGTGTGTGTGTGTGTGTGTAGGGGGGGGGGGGTAATACTAATAAAGTTCTAAACCTTCTCATAATAGACCAGCTGGTACTCCACGCTGGCTCCACTGGGTCGGTCTGGACCGTCTGGACCTTCTGGACGGTCCCACGAGAGAGTTACGCTGTCTGGAGAATGCCTCTCCTTTAAGAACACACTCACTGTGGGGGGGGGGGGGGGGGAGAGAGACAGACAGACAGACAGACAGACAGACAGAGAGAGAGAGAGAGAGAGAGAGAGAGAGAGAGAGAGAGAGAGAGAGAGAGAGCTGCTGTGACAGGAGAAGGATGTCAAATGGAATACAAGCACCTTAAGGAATACAAACCATTGTGTGTACACTGTTTATCAAAAGTATAAAGCTAACGTATTCTATATGGATGTATATTGTATAACTATCTCTGACAGAAAATGCACATCTTTTTATAGTTTCACAAGATAGTTTTACCCAAAGTGCTAATATAACACAGCTCTGTTTATACACCTTTATTTAATTCCTATTTATATCCAATATGTATTTGGATATAAATACGTATCTGGGCTGTATCCTGGACAATAAACTGACCGGTGATGGCATGGCAACAAGAGCGATCAAAAGAGTAAATCAAAGAACAAGATTCTTGGGCAGAATCTCCTCCTATGTTAACAAGACGGCTCTCAGGACACTAGCTGGAGCCCTTATTCAGCCTTTATTTGACTATGCATGCACCTCCTGGTTTTCCAACATCTCAATGTCACAAAAAAATAAGCTCCAGACCTCCCAAAACAAACTAATCAGACTTTTGCTAGGACTAGGGCCCATGACCCACCTCTGGACTAGGGCCCATGACCCACCTCTAGGGCTAGGACTCTAGGACTAGGGCCCATGACCCACCTCTAGGGCTAGGACTCTAGGACTAGGGCCCATGACCCACCTCTAGGACTAGGGCCCATGACCCACCTCTAGGACTAGGGCCAATGACCCACCTCTAGGACTAGGGCCAATGACCCACCTCTAGGACTAGGGCCAATGACCCACCTCTAGGACTAGGGCCAATGACCCACCTCTAGGACTAGGGCCCATGACCCACCTCTAGGACTAGGGCCCATGACCCACCTCTGGACTAGGGCCAATGACCCACCTCTAGGACTAGGGCCAATGACCCACCTCTAGGACTAGGGCCCATGACCCACCTCTAGGACTAGGGCCAATGACCCACCTCTAGGACTAGGGCCAATGACCCACCTCTAGGACTAGGGCCCATGACCCACCTCTAGGACTAGGGCCCATGACCCACCTCTAGGACTAGGGCCCATGACCCACCTCTGTGCTAGGACTAGGGCCCATGACCCACCTCTAGGACTAGGGCCCATGACCCACCTCTAGGACTAGGGCCAATGACCCACCTCTAGGACTAGGGCCAATGACCCACCTCTAGGACTAGGGCCCATGACCCACCTCTAGGACTAGGGCCCATGACCCACCTCTAGGACTAGGGCCCATGACCCACCTCTGTGCTAGGACTAGGGCCCATGACCCACCTCTAGGACTAGGGCCCATGACCCACCTCTAGGACTAGGGCCAATGACCCACCTCTAGGACTAGGGCCAATGACCCACCTCTAGGACTAGGGCCAATGACCCACCTCTAGGACTAGGGCCAATGACCCACCTCTAGGACTAGGGCCAATGACCCACCTCTAGGACTAGGGCCCATGACCCACCTCTGTGCTAGGACTAGGGCCCATGACCCACCTCTAGGACTAGGGCCAATGACCCACCTCTAGGACTAGGGCCCATGACCCACCTCTAGGACTAGGGCCAATGACCCACCTCTAGGACTAGGGCCCATGACCCACCTCTGTGCTAGGACTAGGGCCCATGACCCACCTCTAGGACTAGGGCCCATGACCCACCTCTGTGCTAGGACTAGGGCCCATGACCCACCTCTAGGACTAGGGCCCATGACCCACCTCTAGGACTAGGGCCCATGACCCACCTCTAGGACTAGGGCCAATGACCCACCTCTAGGACTAGGGCCAATGACCCACCTCTAGGACTAGGGCCCATGACCCACCTCTAGGACTAGGGCCAATGACCCACCTCTAGGACTAGGGCCAATGACCCACCTCTAGGACTAGGGACAATGACCCACCTCTAGGACTAGGGCCCATGACCCACCTCTAGGACTAGGGCCCATGACCCACCTCTAGGACTAGGGCCCATGACCCACCTCTAGGACTAGGGCCAATGACCCACCTCTAGGACTAGGGCCCATGACCCACCTCTGTGCTAGGACTAGGGCCCATGACCCACCTCTAGGACTAGGGCCCATGACCCACCTCTAGGACTAGGGCCAATGACCCACCTCTAGGACTAGGGCCCATGACCCACCTCTAGGACTAGGGCCCATGACCCACCTCTGTGCTAGGACTAGGGCCCATGACCCACCTCTAGGACTAGGGCCAATGACCCACCTCTAGGACTAGGGCCAATGACCCACCTCTAGGACTAGGGCCCATGACCCACCTCTGTGCTAGGACTAGGGCCCATGACCCACCTCTAGGACTAGGGCCCATGACCCACCTCTGTGCTAGGACTAGGGCCCATGACCCACCTCTAGGACTAGGGCCCATGACCCACCTCTGTGCTAGGACTAGGGCCCATGACCCACCTCTAGGACTAGGGCCCATGACCCACCTCTAGGACTAGGGCCAATGACCCACCTCTAGGACTAGGGCCCATGACCCACCTCTAGGACTAGGGCCAATGACCCACCTCTAGGACTAGGGCCCATGACCCACCTCTAGGACTAGGGCCCATGACCCACCTCTAGGACTAGGGCCAATGACCCACCTCTAGGACTAGGGCCAATGACCCACCTCTAGGACTAGGGCCAATGACCCACCTCTAGGACTAGGGCCCATGACCCACCTCTAGGACTAGGGCCCATGACCCACCTCTAGGACTAGGGCCCATGACCCACCTCTAGGACTAGGGCCCATGACCCACCTCTAGGACTAGGGCCCATGACCCACCTCTGTGCTAGGACTAGGGCCCATGACCCACCTCTAGGACTAGGGCCCATGACCCACCTCTGTGCTAGGACTAGGGCCCATGACCCACCTCTGTGCTAGGACTAGGGCCCATGACCCACCTCTAGGACTAGGGCCCATGACCCACCTCTAGGACTAGGGCCCATGACCCACCTCTAGGACTAGGGCCCATGACCCACCTCTAGGACTAGGGCCCATGACCCACCTCTGTGCTAGGACTAGGGCCCATGACCCACCTCTAGGACTAGGGCCCATGACCCACCTCTAGGACTAGGGCCCATGACCCACCTCTAGGACTAGGGCCAATGACCCACCTCTAGGACTAGGGCCAATGACCCACCTCTAGGACTAGGGCCCATGACCCACCTCTAGGACTAGGGCCAATGACCCACCTCTAGGACTAGGGCCAATGACCCACCTCTAGGACTAGGGCCCATGACCCACCTCTGTGCTAGGACTAGGGCCCATGACCCACCTCTAGGACTAGGGCCCATGACCCACCTCTGTGCTAGGACTAGGGCCCATGACCCACCTCTAGGACTAGGGCCCATGACCCACCTCTGTGCTAGGACTAGGGCCCATGACCCACCTCTAGGACTAGGGCCCATGACCCACCTCTAGGACTAGGGCCAATGACCCACCTCTAGGACTAGGGCCCATGACCCACCTCTAGGACTAGGGCCAATGACCCACCTCTAGGACTAGGGCCCATGACCCACCTCTAGGACTAGGGCCCATGACCCACCTCTAGGACTAGGGCCAATGACCCACCTCTAGGACTAGGGCCAATGACCCACCTCTAGGACTAGGGCCAATGACCCACCTCTAGGACTAGGGCCCATGACCCACCTCTAGGACTAGGGCCCATGACCCACCTCTAGGACTAGGGCCCATGACCCACCTCTAGGACTAGGGCCCATGACCCACCTCTGTGCTAGGACTAGGGCCCATGACCCACCTCTAGGACTAGGGCCCATGACCCACCTCTGTGCTAGGACTAGGGCCCATGACCCACCTCTGTGCTAGGACTAGGGCCCATGACCCACCTCTAGGACTAGGGCCCATGACCCACCTCTAGGACTAGGGCCCATGACCCACCTCTAGGACTAGGGCCCATGACCCACCTCTAGGACTAGGGCCCATGACCCACCTCTGTGCTAGGACTAGGGCCCATGACCCACCTCTAGGACTAGGGCCCATGACCCACCTCTAGGACTAGGGCCCATGACCCACCTCTAGGACTAGGGCCAATGACCCACCTCTAGGACTAGGGCCAATGACCCACCTCTAGGACTAGGGCCCATGACCCACCTCTAGGACTAGGCCGGGCCAATGACCCACCTCTAGGACTAGGGCCAATGACCCACCTCTAGGACTAGGGCCAATGACCCACCTCTAGGACTAGGGCCAATGACCCACCTCTAGGACTAGGGCCCATGACCCACCTCTAGGACTAGGGCCAATGACCCACCTCTAGGACTAGGGCCCATGACCCACCTCTGTGCTAGGACTAGGGCCCATGACCCACCTCTAGGACTAGGGCCCATGACCCACCTCTAGGACTAGGGCCAATGACCCACCTCTAGGACTAGGGCCCATGACCCACCTCTAGGACTAGGGCCCATGACCCACCTCTGTGCTAGGACTAGGGCCCAT
Source organism: Electrona antarctica (assembly GCF_951216825.1). NCBI lineage: Eukaryota > Metazoa > Chordata > Actinopteri > Myctophiformes > Myctophidae > Electrona > Electrona antarctica. The sequence goes on from NW_027637222.1 coordinate 4,758, forward strand.
GACCCACCTCTAGGACTAGGGCCAATGACCCACCTCTAGGACTAGGGCCAATGACCCACCTCTAGGACTAGGGCCAATGACCCACCTCTAGGACTAGGGCCCATGACCCACCTCTGTGCTAGGACTAGGGCCCATGACCCACCTCTAGGACTAGGGCCCATGACCCACCTCTGTGCTAGGACTAGGGCCCATGACCCACCTCTAGGACTAGGGCCAATGACCCACCTCTAGGACTAGGGCCCATGACCCACCTCTAGGACTAGGGCCAATGACCCACCTCTAGGACTAGGACTAGGGCCCATGACCCACCTCTAGGACTAGGGCCCATGACCCACCTCTGTGCTAGGACTAGGGCCCATGACCCACCTCTAGGACTAGGGCCAATGACCCACCTCTAGGACTAGGGCCAATGACCCACCTCTAGGACTAGGGCCAATGACCCACCTCTAGGACTAGGGCCCATGACCCACCTCTGTGCTAGGACTAGGGCCCATGACCCACCTCTAGGACTAGGGCCCATGACCCACCTCTGTGCTAGGACTAGGGCCCATGAACCACCTCTAGGACTAGGGCCAATGACCCACCTCTAGGACTAGGGCCAATGACCCACCTCTAGGACTAGGGCCAATGACCCACCTCTAGGACTAGGGCCCATGACCCACCTCTAGGACTAGGGCCAATGACCCACCTCTAGGACTAGGGCCAATGACCCACCTCTAGGACTAGGGCCAATGACCCACCTCTAGGACTAGGGCCCATGACCCACCTCTAGGACTAGGGCCCATGACCCACCTCTAGGACTAGGGCCAATGACCCACCTCTAGGACTAGGGCCAATGACCCACCTCTAGGACTAGGGCCCATGACCCACCTCTAGGACTAGGGCCCATGACCCACCTCTGTGCTAGGACTAGGGCCCATGACCCACCTCTAGGACTAGGGCCCATGACCCACCTCTAGGACTAGGGCCCATGACCCACCTCTAGGACTAGGGCCCATGACCCACCTCTAGGACTAGGGCCAATGACCCACCTCTAGGACTAGGGCCCATGACCCACCTCTAGGACTAGGGCCAATGACCCACCTCTAGGACTAGGGCCAATGACCCACCTCTAGGACTAGGGCCCATGACCCACCTCTAGGACTAGGGCCCATGACCCACCTCTAGGACTAGGGCCCATGACCCACCTCTGTGCTAGGACTAGGGCCCATGACCCACCTCTAGGACTAGGGCCCATGACCCACCTCTAGGACTAGGGCCAATGACCCACCTCTAGGACTAGGGCCAATGACCCACCTCTAGGACTAGGGCCAAGACCCACCTCTAGGACTAGGGCCAATGACCCACCTCTAGGACTAGGGCCAATGACCCACCTCTAGGACTAGGGCCCATGACCCACCTCTGTGCTAGGACTAGGGCCCATGACCCACCTCTAGGACTAGGGCCAATGACCCACCTCTAGGACTAGGGCCCATGACCCACCTCTAGGACTAGGGCCAATGACCCACCTCTAGGACTAGGGCCCATGACCCACCTCTGTGCTAGGACTAGGGCCCATGACCCACCTCTAGGACTAGGGCCCATGACCCACCTCTGTGCTAGGACTAGGGCCCATGACCCACCTCTAGGACTAGGGCCCATGACCCACCTCTAGGACTAGGGCCCATGACCCACCTCTAGGACTAGGGCCAATGACCCACCTCTAGGACTAGGGCCAATGACCCACCTCTAGGACTAGGGCCCATGACCCACCTCTAGGACTAGGGCCAATGACCCACCTCTAGGACTAGGGCCAATGACCCACCTCTAGGACTAGGGACAATGACCCACCTCTAGGACTAGGGCCCATGACCCACCTCTAGGACTAGGGCCCATGACCCACCTCTAGGACTAGGGCCCATGACCCACCTCTAGGACTAGGGCCAATGACCCACCTCTAGGACTAGGGCCCATGACCCACCTCTGTGCTAGGACTAGGGCCCATGACCCACCTCTAGGACTAGGGCCCATGACCCACCTCTAGGACTAGGGCCAATGACCCACCTCTAGGACTAGGGCCCATGACCCACCTCTAGGACTAGGGCCCATGACCCACCTCTGTGCTAGGACTAGGGCCCATGACCCACCTCTAGGACTAGGGCCAATGACCCACCTCTAGGACTAGGGCCAATGACCCACCTCTAGGACTAGGGCCCATGACCCACCTCTGTGCTAGGACTAGGGCCCATGACCCACCTCTAGGACTAGGGCCCATGACCCACCTCTGTGCTAGGACTAGGGCCCATGACCCACCTCTAGGACTAGGGCCCATGACCCACCTCTGTGCTAGGACTAGGGCCCATGACCCACCTCTAGGACTAGGGCCCATGACCCACCTCTAGGACTAGGGCCAATGACCCACCTCTAGGACTAGGGCCCATGACCCACCTCTAGGACTAGGGCCAATGACCCACCTCTAGGACTAGGGCCCATGACCCACCTCTAGGACTAGGGCCCATGACCCACCTCTAGGACTAGGGCCAATGACCCACCTCTAGGACTAGGGCCAATGACCCACCTCTAGGACTAGGGCCAATGACCCACCTCTAGGACTAGGGCCAATGACCCACCTCTAGGACTAGGGCCAATGACCCACCTCTAGGACTAGGGCCCATGACCCACCTCTAGGACTAGGGCCAATGACCCACCTCTAGGACTAGGGCCAATGACCCACCTCTAGGACTAGGGCCAATGACCCACCTCTAGGACTAGGGCCCATGACCCACCTCTAGGACTAGGGCCCATGACCCACCTCTAGGACTAGGGCCCATGACCCACCTCTAGGACTAGGGCCCATGACCCACCTCTAGGACTAGGGCCCATGACCCACCTCTGTGCTAGGACTAGGGCCCATGACCCACCTCTAGGACTAGGGCCCATGACCCACCTCTGTGCTAGGACTAGGGCCCATGACCCACCTCTGTGCTAGGACTAGGGCCCATGACCCACCTCTAGGACTAGGGCCCATGACCCACCTCTAGGACTAGGGCCCATGACCCACCTCTAGGACTAGGGCCCATGACCCACCTCTAGGACTAGGGCCCATGACCCACCTCTGTGCTAGGACTAGGGCCCATGACCCACCTCTAGGACTAGGGCCCATGACCCACCTCTAGGACTAGGGCCCATGACCCACCTCTAGGACTAGGGCCAATGACCCACCTCTAGGACTAGGGCCAATGACCCACCTCTAGGACTAGGGCCCATGACCCACCTCTAGGACTAGGGCCAATGACCCACCTCTAGGACTAGGGCCAATGACCCACCTCTAGGACTAGGGCCCATGACCCACCTCTGTGCTAGGACTAGGGCCCATGACCCACCTCTAGGACTAGGGCCCATGACCCACCTCTGTGCTAGGACTAGGGCCCATGACCCACCTCTAGGACTAGGGCCCATGACCCACCTCTGTGCTAGGACTAGGGCCCATGACCCACCTCTAGGACTAGGGCCCATGACCCACCTCTAGGACTAGGGCCAATGACCCACCTCTAGGACTAGGGCCCATGACCCACCTCTAGGACTAGGGCCAATGACCCACCTCTAGGACTAGGGCCCATGACCCACCTCTAGGACTAGGGCCCATGACCCACCTCTAGGACTAGGGCCAATGACCCACCTCTAGGACTAGGGCCAATGACCCACCTCTAGGACTAGGGCCAATGACCCACCTCTAGGACTAGGGCCCATGACCCACCTCTAGGACTAGGGCCCATGACCCACCTCTAGGACTAGGGCCCATGACCCACCTCTAGGACTAGGGCCCATGACCCACCTCTAGGACTAGGGCCCATGACCCACCTCTGTGCTAGGACTAGGGCCCATGACCCACCTCTAGGACTAGGGCCCATGACCCACCTCTGTGCTAGGACTAGGGCCCATGACCCACCTCTGTGCTAGGACTAGGGCCCATGACCCACCTCTAGGACTAGGGCCCATGACCCACCTCTAGGACTAGGGCCCATGACCCACCTCTAGGACTAGGGCCCATGACCCACCTCTAGGACTAGGGCCCATGACCCACCTCTGTGCTAGGACTAGGGCCCATGACCCACCTCTAGGACTAGGGCCCATGACCCACCTCTAGGACTAGGGCCCATGACCCACCTCTAGGACTAGGGCCAATGACCCACCTCTAGGACTAGGGCCAATGACCCACCTCTAGGACTAGGGCCCATGACCCACCTCTAGGACTAGGGCCCATGACCCACCTCTAGGACTAGGGCCCATGACCCACCTCTAGGACTAGGGCCCATGACCCACCTCTAGGACTAGGGCCAATGACCCACCTCTAGGACTAGGGCCAATGACCCACCTCTAGGACTAGGGCCCATGACCCACCTCTGTGCTAGGACTAGGGCCCATGACCCACCTCTAGGACTAGGGCCAATGACCCACCTCTAGGACTAGGGCCCATGACCCACCTCTAGGACTAGGGCCCATGACCCACCTCTGGACTAGGACTAGGGCCCATGACCCACCTCTGTGCTAGGACTAGGGCCCATGACCCACCTCTAGGACTAGGACTAGGGCCCATGACCCACCTCTAGGACTAGGGCCAATGACCCACCTCTAGGACTAGGGCCAATGACCCACCTCTAGGACTAGGGCCAATGACCCACCTCTAGGACTAGGGCCCATGACCCACCTCTAGGACTAGGGCCCATGACCCACCTCTAGGACTAGGGCCCATGACCCACCTCTAGGACTAGGGCCCATGACCCACCTCTAGGACTAGGGCCCATGACCCACCTCTAGGACTAGGGCCCATGACCCACCTCTAGGACTAGGGCCCATGACCCACCTCTAGGACTAGGGCCCATGACCCACCTCTAGGACTAGGGCCCATGACCCACCTCTGCTAGGACTAGGGCCCATGACCCACCTCTGGACTAGGGCCCATGACCCACCTCTGGACTAGGGCCCATGACCCACCTCTGTGCTAGGACTAGGGCCCATGACCCACCTCTAGGACTAGGGCCCATGACCCACCTCTGCTAGGACTAGGGCCCATGACCCACCTCTGGACTAGGGCCCATGACCCACCTCTGGACTAGGGCCCATGACCCACCTCTGTGCTAGGACTAGGGCCCATGACCCACCTCTAGGACTAGGGCCCATGACCCACCTCTGTGCAACACCATTTGATAGCATAGGCTGGCTCAGTGTTGAAGACAGAGTTAATCAACTAAAAATGGGACTAGCATTCAAGATAATAAATGCAGCTCTGCCATCCATGCCCACAGTGCCTATTTACTTGACTGATTACCTAAAAAAGGTGAGCAACTCCCACAACCATAATACTAGAGGGAGCGTAAATAATGATCTGGTGCCACCCATGTTGTGAATGAATGCATAGGACCCGAATGGAAGCAAGACCGCAAGGTCTTTCTTCGGTGCTGTCCTTTTGGACCAATGCTGTGCTTGACTGTACCCTGTACTGTTTGCATTTTTTTTGTCTAATAAAATTATCAATCAATCAATCAATTCACCACTTTTTAACATATCTTCATATAATAGGTCCTCACTAATAATCATGATAAAATGGCACGATTTTTTTCTACTCAGTCTGTGTCTCATAGGAGGGCTGTGGGCAGTTCAGAAACCAGTCTGTGTCTCATTGGAGGGCTGTGGGCAGTTCAGAAACCAGTCTGTGTCTCATAGGAGGGCTGTGGGCAGTTCAGAAACCAGTCTGTGGCTCATAGGAGGGCTGTGGGCAGTTCAGAAACCAGTCTGTCTCTGGGCAGTTCAGAAACCTGTCTGTGTCTCATAGGAGGGCTGTGGGCAGTTCAGAAACCAGTCTGTGTCTCATCGGAGGGCTGTGGGCAGTTCAGAAACCAGTCTGTCTCATAGGAGGGCTGTGGGCAGTTCAGAAACCAGTCTGTCTCATAGGAGGGCTGTGGGCAGTTCAGAAACCAGTCTGTGTCTGTGGGCAGTTCAGAAACCTGTCTGTGTCTCATAGGAGGGCTGTGGGCAGTTCAGAAACCAGTCTGTGTCTCATCGGAGGGCTGTGGGCAGTTCAGAAACCAGTCTGTCTCATAGGAGGGCTGTGGGCAGTTCAGAAACCAGTCTGTCTCATAGGAGGGCTGTGGGCAGTTCAGAAACCAGTCTGTGTCTCATAGGAGGGCTGTGGGCAGTTCAGAAACCAGTCTGTCTCATAGGAGGGCTGTGGGCAGTTCAGAAACCAGTCTGTGTCTCATAGGAGGGCTGTGGGCAGTTCAGAAACCGTCCTCCAGGGACATCATCATTAGGCAGATTTGTTTTTAAACAAGATTTTTTTATAAAAATGCTTAGATTTTCATTATCGCGAGAACGATGGCTTCCATTTTCGCATTGCAACTTTTCAGGACTAGAAAGCCTGCAGTTTCTATTAGCTTGTATTCCCGATCGATGATGTCACTGGAGGACGGTTTCTGAACTGCCCACAGCCCTCCTATGAGACACAGACCGAGTAGAAAACAATTGCGCCATTTTTTCATGATTATTAGTGAGGACCTATTATATGAAGATAGGCTGAAAAGTGGTGAAGTGGTCCTTTAGCATATATTTAAAGTGGTGAAGTGGTCCTTTAGCATATATTTAAAGTGGTGAAGTGGTCCTTTAGCATAGATTTAAAGTGGTGAAGTGGTCCTTTAGCATATATTTAAAGTGGTGAAGTGTCCTTTAGCATATATTTAAAGTGGTGAAGTGGTCCTTTAGCATATATCTTTGTGTCCCTTTAAGGCTCACCTGTCTGTGCGGTGGTGACGTGGACCACCGCCAGGCCTCTAGGAGCAGTGCTGAGCTCAGACACTCCGTTGTGACTCTCCACGATGAAGCTGTAGCGCTGGTCGGGCTGCAGGTCCGCGATCAGCACCGCCGCGGCCGCTAGGCCCACCCGTCGGGGGACGTAGCGCACGGCCGCGCCACAGGGGGCGCCGCACTCCCCTCCCCCTCCCCGCGGCCACGAGGGGGAGCACTTCCTGCAGCGCAGCGAGTAGGTGACGTCGGCCCGCCCCCCCGCGTCCCGCGGAGCAGACCAGCGCAGCGACGCGCACGTCTCGTTGACCGTGGAGACCACGGGGTCCCAAGGGGCCGAGGGGGGGCCTGGAGGGGACACACCACATTTCAGAAAGCATGTTAGCATGTATGCTAACATGCTAACATGCTAACATGCATGAGGAGCCGAGGGAGGCCTGGAGCGGACACACAACATTTCAGAAAGCATGTTAACATGTATGCTAACATGCTAACATGCTCATTGAGCGATGAGCCGGCTCTACCTGGGCCCTCATCAAACCCTGTACACTCAAGAGACTGCCCCGCCATCAAACCCTGTACACTCAACACACGCTCCATATATGGCTCCAGCACAGAATTCATTCCATATGTTGATCTGACATGCCAAAGCACCAGCGCTCGCCCTGCAGTCTGTGTGTGTGTGTGCGTGCGTGCACGCGTGCGTGTGTGTGTGCGTGCACAGAGACTCACGGGTACAGGCCATGTATGGCGGGTCCGTCTGGGCGCGGTGGAAGCCCTCGTCACACCCACACTCTGACTCCGCCTCCCGGTGGGAGGAGCTATGAGGAGGACACTCAGTGCAGAACGGCTCTGTGGACCTATAGGAGCCTGGTTTACACGCTGGGGAGAGAGACATAGACAATACATTATGAACCAGAGAGAGAGAGAGAGAGAGACATGGACAATACTTTATGAACCAGAGAG
>NW_027637222.1:17500-22976 GCF_951216825.1 Electrona antarctica
GTGTAGAACGGTACTACATTAATAACACCTGGAGGTGTAGAACGGTACTACATTAATAACACCTGGAGGTGTAGAACGGTACTACATTAATAACACCTGGAGGTGTAGAACGGTACTACATTAATAACACCTAGAGGTGTAGAACGGTACTACATTAATAACACCTAGAGGTGAAGAACGGTACTACATTAATAACACCTAGAGGTGTAGAACGGTACTACATTAATAACACCTAGAGGTGTAGAACGGTACTACATTAATAACACCTAGAGGTGGAGAACGGTACTACATTAATAACACCTGGAGGTGTAGAACGGTACTACATTAATAACACCTGGAGGTGAAGAACGGTACTACATTAATAACACCTGGAGGTGAAGAACGGTACTACATTAATAACACCTGGAGGTGTAGAACGGTACTACAGCATTAAAGGAGAGTTCCTCTGGGTTGGGAAAGCTGGGTTTTTTTTGTTGGTTTTTTTCACTTTTCTTCATATAATTGTCATCATATAATAAAATAGCAGCAGGGCTGTGGGCGGTTCAGAAACCAGTCTGTGTCTCATAGGAGGGCTGTGGGCGGTTCAGAAACCAGTCTGTGTCTGATAGGAGGGCTGTGGGCGGTTCAGAAACCAGTCTGTGTCTCATAGGAGGGCTGTGGGCGGTTCAGAAACCAGTCTGTGTCTCATAGGAGGGCTGTGGGCGGTTCAGACACCAGTCTGTGTCTGATAGGAGGGCTGTGGGCGGTTCAGAAACCAGTCTGTGTCTCATAGGAGGGCTGTGGGCGGTTCAGAAACCAGTCTGTGTCTCATAGGAGGGCTGTGGGCGGTTCAGAAACCAGTCTGTGTCTCATAGGAGGGCTGTGGGCGGTTCAGAAACCAGTCTGTGTCTCATAGGAGGGCTGTGGGCGGTTCAGAAACCAGTCTGTGTCTCATAGGAGGGCTGTGGGCAGTTCAGAAACCAGTCTGTGTCTCATAGGAGGGCTGTGGGCAGTTCAGAAACCAGTCTGTGTCGAGGGCTGTGGGCGGTTCAGAAACCAGCCTGTGTCTCATAGGAGGGCTGTGGGCGGTTCAGAAACCAGCCTGTGTCTCATAGGAGGGCTGTGGGCGGTTCAGAAACCAGTCTGTGTCTCATAGGAGGGCTGTGGGCAGTTCAGAAACCAGTCTGTGTCTCATAGGAGGGCTGTGGGCGGTTCAGAAACCAGTTTGTGTCTCATAGGAGGGCTGTGGGCGGTTCAGAAACCAGTCTGTGTCTCATAGGACGGCTGTGGGCAGTTCAGAAACCAGTCTGTGTCTCATAGGAGGGCTGTGGGCGGTTCAGAAACCAGTCTGTGTCTCATAGGAGGGCTGTGGGCGGTTCAGAAACCAGTCTGTGTCTCATAGGAGGGCTGTGGGCGGTTCAGAAACCAGTCTGTGTCTCATAGGAGGGCTGTGGGCGGTTCAGAAACCAGCCTGTGTCTCATAGGAGGGCTGTGGGCAGTTCATAAACCAGTCTGTGTCTCATAGGAGGGCTGTGGGCGGTTCAGAAACCAGTCTGTGTCTCATAGGAGGGCTGTGGGCGGTTCAGAAACCAGTCTGTGTCTCATAGGAGGGCTGTGGGCAGTTCAGAAACCAGTCTGTGTCAGAGGTTAAGGTTCAGAGGTCAACCTACCTGACAGACACCAGGGCGATGCAGGCTCCCAGGTCCTGGAAGGCGAGGTAGAATCCTTTCTTGCTGAGGTTCGTGATGTCACGAACCTCTGTGTTCAACTTCATCACACGATCACCCACGTCAATCTGGACAGGAGAGGGGAGGAGAGCAATTAATTTAGATTGGAGAGGAGAGGAGAGGAGAGGAGAGGAGGTCTGATAGCATTAACCTGATTGAGACCATTTCCGCAATTGAAGCTTTTATTTGTAGGGTTCATTAAAAAAAAAGAAAATGCCCCAACCCCCAAAAAAGATTAATCGATTAATCGTTTTTATTGAATCATACTAATCCATTTTCATTTGACACATTTACACATTCCTAGTGTGTGTGTGTGCCTACCTGTGTAAAGCTCTCGTCAGCAGCGATCGTGTCCATCTTAACGTATTGACTCTCTTTGATGAACCACAGGTTGGAGCTGTTGGACTCATAGTAGAACATGTTGAATGTCTGGAACACACACACACACACACACACACACACACACACACACACACACACACACACACACACACACACACACACAAGTCATTCTTAAAATGAACTGATTTAGAGGTGTCTCTGTGTCGTTATATTGTCAGGGAGGTGTCTGTGTCGTTATATTGTCAGGGAGGTGTCTCTGTATCGTTATATTGTCAGGGAGGTGTCTCTGTGTCGTTATATTGTCAGGGAGGTGTCTCTGTGTCGTTATATTGTCAGGGAGGTGTCTCTGTGTCGTTATATTGTCAGGGAGGTGTCTCTGTATCGTTATATTGTCAGGGAGGTGTCTCTGTGTCGTTATATTGTCAGGGAGGTGTCTCTGTATCGTTATATTGTCAGGGAGGTGTCTCTGTATCGTTATATTGTCAGGGAGGTGTCTCTGTATCGTTATATTGTCAGGGAGGTGTCTCTGTATCGTTATATTGTCAGGGGGGTTTCTCTGTATCGTTATATTGTCAGGGGGGTTTCTCTGTATCGTTATATTGTCGGGGAGGTGTCTCTGTATCGTTATATTGTCAGGGAGGTGTCTCTGTATCGTTATATTGTCGGGGAGGTGTCTCTGTATCGTTATATTGTCAGGGAGGTGTCTCTGTATCGTTATATTGTCGGGGAGGTGTCTCTGTATCGTTATATTGTCAGGGGGGTTTCTCTGTATCGTTATATTGTCAGGGGGGTTTCTCTGTATCGTTATATTGTCGGGGAGGTGTCTCTGTATCGTTATATTGTCAGGCAGGTGTCTCTGTATCGTTGTATTGTCAGGGAGGTGTCTCTGTATCGTTATATTGTCAGGCAGGTGTCTCTGTATCGTTATATTGTCAGGGAGGTGTCTCTGTATCGTTATATTGTCAGGGAGGTGTCTCTGTGTCGTTATATTGTCAGGGAGGTGTCTCTGTATCGTTATATTGTCAGGGAGGTGTCTCTGTATCGTTATATTGTCAGGGAGGTGTCTCTGTATCGTTATATTGTCAGGGAGGTGTCTCTGTATCGTTATATTGTCAGGGAGGTGTCTCTGTATCGTTATATTGTCAGGGAGGTGTCTCTGTGTCGTTATATTGTTGGGGAGGTGTCTCTGTATCGTTATATTGTCAGGGAGGTCTCTCTGTGTCGTTATATTGTCGGGGAGGTGTCTCTGTATCGTTATATTGTCAGGGAGGTGTCTCTGTGTCGTTATATTGTCGGGGAGGTGTCTCTGTATCGTTATATTGTCAGGGAGGTGTCTCTGTATCGTTATATTGTCAGGGAGGTCTCTCTGTGTCGTTATATTGTCAGGGAGGTGTCTCTGTGTCGTTATATTGTCAGGGAGGTGTCTCTGTATCGTTATATTGTCAGGGAGGTCTCTCTGTGTCGTTATATTGTCAGGGAGGTGTCTCTGTGTCGTTATATTGTCAGGGAGGTGTCTCTGTATCGTTATATTGTCAGGGAGGTGTCTCTGTATCGTTATATTGTCAGGGAGGTGTCTCTGTGTCGTTATATTGTCAGGGAGGTGTCTCTGTATCGTTATATTGTCAGGGAGGTGTCTCTGTGTCGTTATATTGTCGGGGAGGTGTCTCTGTGTCGTTATATTGTCAGGGAGGTGTCTCTGTGTCGTTATATTGTCAGGGAGGTGTCTCTGTGTCGTTATATTGTCAGGGAGGTCTCTCTGTGTCGTTATATTGTCAGGAAGGTGTCTCTGTATCGTTTACGACAGTCAGTCACTCATATATGATACATTATGTTTCTTTTTTTTATCATCATTTATTTTGAGGATTTTCTCTTTTTTTTACATAGACACAAAGACAACACAGACTTACAATACAAGACAGTTACTTAAAAAAAAGTAATATACAATAATATATATAAGAACAACAATGAAGAACAAAGAAAATGAAAGAAAAAGGAAAAAAATATATAATAATAATTCCCAAGTGGTACAGGGTTGTGGAATGCATGTGTGCAAAGTGATGGTGGGTTTCGTCCTACATAGAATCAACTGTGCTCTTCGATATAGTCCAAAAAGGGGGTCCATACCTCTACGAATACATCTGGCTTATTTTGTGTTTCGTATTTAAGTCTCTCAAGTGGTAGTAGTGACATTATTTGGGCCGTCCACATATGTTCTGAAGGTAACTCATCTGTCTTCCATAAAATTAAGATACATTTCTTTGCTAAGAATCTAAATAGATCAAATAGTTTCCTATGGGCAGAGCTCATATTTACATTTGGGTCAGCCCCCAAGAGATATAACAGAGGGGATTTCTTCAATTTTATCTTGAGGATTTTTTCCATTTGATCGTGAATTATTTGCCAAAAATGTTTGGACAAAACCAGAACATATGCGGGTAGTACAGTCTGTTTCTAAAACCAGAACATATGCGGGTAGTACAGTCTGTTTCTAGCGAAAATGTAACTAATTCAGTAGCAGTAACAATAGAGAGTATGCACATGCATGACTTTCCCATCAAGACACACCCCCCTCATCTAGGACACGCCCCCCTCATCTAGACATTGAGCAGCATGGAGTGTTGGAGTTTGGAAGCGCTCGTTGGAAATCACTCAACCGTCCTGCCGTACCACCTGTTTCTAAATGTCACATAATGCAGGGGCAGCAAAATGTTGCGTTATTGAAAACAAGCACTTCCGAACTCTGACACTTAGAAAAATGATCACATTTATTGACAGAAAGTAGCTCATAACGTTTCTATGGTGGATTTTTATGAAACACCCTGTTTAAGGTGTACTAACCTCCCGGGCAGGCTGTTTAAGGTGTACTGACCTTCCGGGCAGGCTGTTTAAGGTGTACTGACCTCCCTGGCAGGCTGTTTACGGTGTACTAACCTCCAAGGCACCCTGTTTAAGGTTTAATAACCTCCAAGGCACCCTGTTTAAGGTGTACTGACCTCCCGGGCAGGCTGTTTAAGGTGTACTGACCTTCCGGGCAGGCTGTTTAAGGTGTACTGACCTCCCTGGCACCCTGTTTAAGGTGTACTAACCTCCCGGGCAGGCTGTTTAAGGTGTACTGACCTCCCGGGCAGGCTGTTTAAGGTGTACTGACCTCCCGGGCAGGCTGTTTAAGGTGTACTGACCTCCCGGGCAGGCTGTTTAAGGTGTACTGACCTCCCGGGCAGGCTGTTTAAGGTGTACTGACCTCCTTACAGCTCCCGGGCACCCCGGGCAGGCTGTTTAAGGTGTACTGACCTCCCGGGCAGGCTGTTTAAGGTGTACTGACCTCCCGGGCAGGCTGTTTGGGCAGGCTGTTTAAGGTGTGTACTGACCTCCTTACAGCTCCCGGGCACCCCGGCAGGCTGTTGCAGTCTCTCAGGGTGAACTTGACC
>NW_027637222.1:25676-28176 GCF_951216825.1 Electrona antarctica
TAAAACGTTAATAACTCTTGATCTAAATCAATCCGTCCAATTCTAACCAAAGATCCTGTGTTAGACGGCCCATCGCGGTCCCGTTGCTAGTCGCGTTAGAATGAATCATACCTCCCGTTGTTGTCGATCGCCTCTAGAGTGTTTTGGATACTACTACTACTTCAGCTACATCCAAGATGGCGCCTGGTGAATCTTGAAATGTGCTCCGTTGTTGCAAATCACTGGGCGTTCTGATTTAATGGTCTTGAATAACCCTGGGCGTTCGTGGTGTTAAAGGACCACTTCACCACTTTTTAACATATCTTCATATAATAGGTCCTCACTAATAATCATGATTTCTACTCAGTCTGTGTCTCATAGGAGGGCTGTGGGCAGTTCAGAAACCAGTCTGTGTCTCATAGGAGGGCTGTGGGCAGTTCAGAAACCAGTCTGTGTCTCATAGGAGGGCTGTGGGCAGTTCAGAAACCAGTCTGTGTCTCATAGGAGGGATGTGGGCAGTTCAGAAACCAGTCTGTGTCTCATAGGAGGGCTGTGGGCAGTTCAGAAACCAGTCTGTGTCTCATAGGAGGGCTGTGGGCAGTTCAGAAACCTGTCTGTGTCTCATAGGAGGGCTGTGGGCAGTTCAGAAACCAGTCTGTGTCTCATCGGAGGGCTGTGGGCAGTTCAGAAACCAGTCGGTCTCATAGGAGGGCTGTGGGCAGTTCAGAAACCAGTCTGTGTCTCATAGGAGGGCTGTGGGCAGTTCAGAAACCAGTCTGTGTCTCATAGGAGGGCTGTTGGCAGTTCAGAAACCGTCCTCCAGGGACATCATCATTAGGCAGATTTGTTTTTAAACAAGATTTTTTTTACAAAAATGCTTAGATTTTCATTATCGCGAGAACGATGGCTTCCATTTTCGCATTGCAACTTTTCAGGACTAGAAAGCCTGCAGTTTCTATTAGCTTGTATTCCCGATCGATGATGTCACTGGAGGACGGTTTCTGAACTGCCCACAGCCCTCCTATGAGACACAGACCGAGTAGAAAACAATTGCGCCATTTTTTCATGATTATTAGTGAGGACCTATTATATGAAGATAGGCTGAAAAGTGGTGAAGTGGTCCTTTAGCATATATTTAAAGTGGTGAAGTGGTCCTTTAGCATATATTTAAAGTGGTGAAGTGGTCCTTTAGCATATATTTAAAGTGGTGAAGTGTCCTTTAACATATATTTAAAGTGGTGAAGTGTCCTTTAACATATATTTAAAGTGATGAAGTGGTCCTTTAGCATATATTTAAAGTGGTGAAGTGTCCTTTAGCATATATTTAAAGTGGTGAAGTGGTCCTTTAGCATATATTTAAAGTGGTGAAGTGTCCTTTAGCATATATTTAAAGTGGTGAAGTGGTCCTTTAGCATATATTTAAAGTGGTGAAGTGGTCCTTTAGCATATATTTAAAGTGGTGAAGTGGTCCTTTAGCATATATTTAAAGTGGTGAAGTGGTCCTTTAGCATATATTTAAAGGGCTGAAGTGTCCTTTAGCATATATTTAAAGTGGTGAAGTGTCCTTTAGCATATATTTAAAGTGGTGAAGTGGTCCTTTAGCATATATTTAAAGTGGTGAAGTGTCCTTTAGCATATATTTAAAGTGGTGAAGTGTCCTTTAGCATATATTTAAAGGGCTGAAGTGTCCTTTAGCATATATTTAAAGTGGTGAAGTGTCCTTTAGCATATATTTAAAGTGGTGAAGTGTCCTTTAGCATATATTTAAAGTGGTGAAGTGTCCTTTAGCATATATTTAAAGTGGTGAAGTGTCCTTTAGCATATATTTAAAGTGGTCAAGTTGTCCTTTAGCATATATTTAAAGTGGTGAAGTGGTCCTTTAGCATATATTTAAAGTGGTGAAGTGGTCCTTTAGCATATATTTAAAGTGGTGAAGTGTCCTTTAGCATATATTTAAAGTGGTGAAGTGTCCTTTAGCATATATTTAAAGTGGTGAAGTGTCCTTTAGCATATATTTAAAGTGGTGAAGTGTCCTTTATCATATATTTAAAGTGGTGAAGTGTCCTTTAGCATATATTTAAAGTGGTGAAGTGTCCTTTATCATATATTTAAAGTGGTGAAGTGTCCTTTAGCATATATTTAAAGTGGTGAAGTGGTCCTTTAGCATATATGTTTGTGTCCCTTTAAGGCTCACCTGTCTGTGCGGTGGTGACGTGGACCACCGCCAGGCCTCTAGGAGCAGTGCTGAGCTCAGACACTCCGTTGTGACTCTCCACGATGAAGCTGTAGCGCTGGTCGGGCTGCAGGTCCGCGATCAGCACCGCCGCGGCCGCTAGGCCCACCCGTCGGGGGACGTAGCGCACGGCCGCGCCACAGGGGGCGCCGCACTCCCCTCCCCCTCCCCGCGGCCACGAGGGGGAGCACTTCCTGCAGCGCAGCGAGTAGGTGACGTCGGCCCGCCCCCCCGCGTCCCGCGGAGCAGACCAGCGCAGTGACGCGCACGTCTCGTTGACCGTGGAGA
>NW_027637222.1:30676-54974 GCF_951216825.1 Electrona antarctica
ACGCACACGCACGTGCACGTGCACATGCACACGCACACGCACGTGCACATGCACATGCACATGCACACGCACAAGCACACGCACACGCACACGCACGTGCACGTGCACGTGCACATGCACATGCACATGCACATGCACACAAAAGATCACAAAAAAGAGAACAAAACACGCTCAATTTAACTGCAATTAAAGCAATCACCCACTTGCATGCCCTGCACAGTGCACACGCTCTGCCGTGCACGCGCACACGCACACACACACACACACACACGGTAACCCCAGACGACATCTCAGTAATTGTGGTGATTATAGAGCGGTCTAAAAACAGATTAAATCGATGCCAGGTGCCTGTCTGTCTCTCTGTGAAGGTATAGGACAGACAGACAGACAGACAGACAGACAGACAGACAGACAGACAGACAGACAGACAGACAGACAGACAGACAGACAGACAGACAGACAGACAGACAGTCTTTAAAACTGTCTTTAAAACGTTATAATATTAATATAGCATATTGGCATTGTCTGTTGGTGCACACATGTTATATGGACCATGTAACAACATGGTCAACAGCACTGTTTGCAAATGTAGATACATTTGTTGACCACAAAGACAATTTAGACAAAATATGCTGCTGCCTGCTAATGGAGCTTGTAGATATAGGCTAATTCCATGCCAGTCTTGACAGAACAGAGATGGTGACTTTAATACATCTGACAAAGGGTCTTAACACCAGAAGTGGAGCTTTTCAAAGTATTTCTCAACTGTCCGGTTCTGTAGACATTCTCCTATTAAGCAGGCAGCTTAATAGCAGGACCTGAATAGCTTTTTTCAGGAAGGTATGATGTGTGTGGTCCATCAATCAGCTGTTTGGCTGTTGAATACAGTATAAGAAAATACATGAAACAGAATCGTTTTTTCCCCATCTCATCATCATGTTTCTAGTTAATGACTGTATTATTAACCATAAAGTAATCTGCCCACTGCCCTCTGCACACTGCCCTCTGCACAGTGCCCTCTGCACAGTGCCCTCTGCACACTGCCCTCTGCACAGTGCCCTCTGCACACTGCCCTCTGCACACTGCCCTCTGCACACTGCCCTCTGCACACTGCCCTCTGCACACTGCCTTCTGCACAGTGCCCACTGCCCTCTGCACAGTGCCCTCTGCACACTGCCCTCTGCACAGTGACCTCTGCCCTCTGCCCACGCACGCACGCACGCACGCACGCACGCACGCACGCACGCACGCACACAATATAACAAACTTGTACATCTGCATTGGGGAAGCAGTAAAGGAAGTCCTGATTTCCCCACAGAGCTTTAAAGACGCACGCACGCACGCACACGCATGCACACGCACACATGCACACACAGTTTAATGAGCTCAATGTCTTTTGCAGACAGCTCAGATTAACCTTTTAAATCCCCCCCCCCCCACCAGACCACCTGGCCTGGTGCTCCTTTGAGTAGTAGCCCAAAATAATATAGTGTTCACCCCCTGCAGATAACACAGAAATGGATTTGTACACACGAAAACAGACGCACGCACGCACGTGTGCACACGCACACACACAGTTAAAGGTACAGCGTGTTAAAGGGACATTCCCGATACTCTCCCAGATAAAAACAGATAAAAACAGACGGATGAGGTCACGGAGGTCGCGGGGGTCAACCTCGTTACGGTGTTTTAATTAGAGGTCGTTAACGAGGCAGCGCTGCCACGGGAGGACAGCGTTGATTTCGTCGACTAAAACTATATATATGACGAAAAAAGTTCGTCGACTACCTTTTACCTTTTGTCACTGAGGAAAACTAAAAAGGAAACTAAATGACAACTAAGATATGATGACTAAAACTATACTGACAATTTCGTCATAAAAAAAATAGACTAAAATGTTAGGAAGGGACTAGTGGACAAGAGATCCACTAGGAAGGGACTAGTGGACAAGAGATCCAGTCATTTCACACAATGGTTGCATGCTGAAAATAGCAGATCTACAAGCTCACAGCAACACACACTACGACGCGTTGTATGCACACACACACGCGCACACGCACACACTCACACACACACGCACACACACACACACACACACACGCGTCATCAGTAAAATATAAATGCTTCCGTCGTACAGTCTGGAGCAACGGAAGCTCTGATCATGAGTAAAATATAAATGCTTCCGTCGTACAGTCTGGAGCAACGGAAGCTCTGATCATGAGTAAAATATAAATGCTTCCGTCATACAGTCTGGAGCAACGGAAGCTCTGATCATGAGTAAAATATAAATGTAACAACGCACGCGCACAAGCACACGCGCGTGTATATGACTCACGTATGCAGGCGTCCTTGCTCTCCTCGTATCCGGGCTCGCAGACGCATCGTCCAATGGGAACGAGCCATCCGCCGTCTGCACTGCAGTACATCTTGGGTGGCTCCGCCCCCTGGCGGGCGTGGTCGACGCAGACGCCCCTCACCTCCACCAGTGCTGAGTCACCGCCGGTCACCGTCGGTCCACCGCCGCCGCCGGTCACCGTGTCAGAGAAGAGGGCGAGGTTGAGAACCGTGAAGGAACACTTCTTATAGAACACCCTGGAGGTGAAGAACGGTACTACATTAATAACACCTGGAGGTGAAGAACGGTACTACATTAATAACACCTAGAGGTGTAGAACGGTACTACATTAATAACACCTGGAGGTGTAGAACGGTACTACATTATAACACCTAGAGGTGTAGAACAATACTACATTATTAACACCTGGAGGTGTAGAACGGTACTACATTAATAACACCTGGAGGTGAAGAACGGTACTACATTAATAACACCTGGAGGTGTAGAACGGTACTACATTAATAACACCTAGAGGTGAAGAACGGTACTACATTAATAACACCTGGAGGTGTAGAACGGTACTACATTACATTACATTACAGTCATTTAGCAGACGCTTTTATCCAAAGCGACTTACAATAAGTGTATTCAACATAGGTAGGGAACAAAAACTACTAATCACCAGAAGTTTTTAGTGCATTTTCTGCAAAAACAAGCAACCAAGAGTATACCTAGCGCTAAGGTAAAAGTGCAATATATCAGCTACCTATTTCCTTAACCAGATGAGACAAAATAGCTAGATCAAATGAGCATGAGCTAAAACAATTAAGTGTATCGACTAAACAAGATCCAATAAACAATACAACAATAGAAAACAAGCGTTCGTACAACTAGTTAACAACAAGTAGGTCAGGCAGAGAGGAAGGGTAGTGTTTCCTGAAGAGGTGGGTTTTCAACCTGCGGCGAAATATGGGCAGTGACTCTGCTGTCCTAACATCAGTGGGGAGTTCATTCCACCACTGTGGGGCCAGAACAGAAAAGAGTCGTGACCGTGTGGATCGGCCAGAAGGACTCTTGAGTGACGAGGCAATCAGTCGCCCCGAGGTGGCAGACCGAAGTGGTCGGGCAGGGGTGTAGGCATCGACCATAGCCCGGAGATAGGAAGGAGCTGTTCCTTTCACTGCCCTATAGGCTAACACCAGGGTTTTGAACTGGATGCGGGCCGCTACGGGGAGCCAGTGTAGAGAACGGAGAAGGATGGTTGTGTGGGAGAACTTGGGGCGGTTGAACACCAGACGAGCCGCAGCTTTCTGAACAAGCTCCAGAGGTCTGATGGCAGATGCCGGAGCACCAGCAAGGAGGGAGTTGCAGTAGTCCAGGCGGGAGATGACGAGAGCCTGGATGAGCACCTGGGCTGCCTTCTCCGTGAGGAAGGGGCGAATCCTCCTGATGTTGTAGAGGAGGAATCTGCAGGACCTTGTCACTGATGCGATGTTTGCCGAGAACGTCAGTTGATCGTCCAGGGTCACACCCAGATTTTTCGCAGTCCGAGTTGAGGTCACCACAGCATTATCAATGGTGATGGCCATGTCTCGGTGCGGACAGCCCTTCCCCGGGAGGAACATCAGCTCGGTCTTGTCCAGGTTGAGCTTCAGGTGGTTTGTCGACATCCACGCCGAGATGTCAGCCAGACCAGCAGCAATGCGTGCCTCCACTTGGGTATCAGAGGGGGGGAATGAGAGGATCAGCTGGGTGTCATCGGCATAGCAGTGGTAGGAAAAGCCATGGGAGTGGATGACAGCACCCAGAGATGTAGTGTAGAGAGAGAAAAGAAGAGGACCCAGAACCGAGCCTTGGGGAACCCCAGTTGTGAGCCTGTGTGGTTCTGACACAGACCCTCTCAGCATCACCTGGTAGGAGCGACCCGTCAGGTAGGATGCAAACAGGGAGAGTGCAGAGCCTGAGACACCCATCCCCTCGAGGGTGGAGAGGAGGATCTGATGGTTCACCGTGTCGAACGCTGCAGACAGGTCCAGGAGTATCAGGACGGAGGAGAGAGAGTTCGCTCTAGCGGCATGGAGCGACTCCGTCACTGCCAGCAGGGCAGTCTCTGTCGAGTGACCCACTTTGAAACCAGACTGGTTGGAGTCCAGGAGGTTGTTCTGGTGGAGATAGGAGGACAGTTGTTTAAAGACAGCACGTTCGAGAGTTTTAGATAGGAAGGATAGAAGGGAAACCGGTCTGTAGTTCTTGATCTCAGAGGGGTCAAGTGTCGGTTTCTTCAGGAGGGGGGTGACTCTGGCAGTCTTGAAAGTAGAGGGAAAGTAGCCAGATGTCAGAGAGGTGTTAATAAGGTGGGTTAAGAAGGGAAGAAGTTCAGGTGCAATAGACTGCAACAGAGTGGATGGGACCGGGTCCAGAGAGCATGAGGTGGGGCGGCTAGAGGTAACAAGGAGAAGGACCTCGTTAGGGGAGAGGGGAGAGAAGTGGGATAGAGAGGGGATGGGGGGGGGAAGAGGAGTAGATGAAGGTAGAGAGGGGGGGGTGGCAGGCAGACGGGTGTGGGCAGTGCGCAGGGCACCAGCCGGGGGAGGAGGGAAGGAGGATCGGATATCGTTCACCTTCTTGTCAAAGAAGTTGGCGAAATCGTCAGGGAGGAGGGACGAGGAGGGAGGAGGGGGTGGTGGTTGTAGGAGAGAGGAGAAAGTTTCAAAGAGTTTTTTAGGGTTGGAAGCAGAAGCCTGAATTTTAGTGCAGAAAAAAGCAGCTTTAGCAGCTGATAGAGAGGAGGAAAAAGTAGAAATGAGAGATTGGAAGGTGAGAAGGTCCTCCGGGAGGTTGCCCTTTCTCCATTTGCGCTCAGCCGCTCTCAGGCTCCGTCTCTCAGTCCGCACTGAGTCCGACAACCAGGGGGCAGGTGGAGTTTGGCGTGCAGGCCTGGTGGTGAGGGGACAGAGATGGTCGAGAGAAGAGGATAGAGTAGAGAAAAGAAGATCTGTGGCGGTATCAGGGGATAGAAGAGCAAAGGATTCAGGGGCAGGGAGAGCAGAGAGAACAGAAGAGGAAAGATCAGTGGAGGAAAGTGAGCGAAGATTGTGACGTGAGGAAATCATGTGGGTAGGGAGGGGCTGTGAGGGGGGAGAGGAGAGAGAGAGAGAGTAGGACATGAAGTAGTGATCAGAGAGTTTCTTACCCTTTTCACTGGAAAGAGGAGTGACAGACAGGTTAGCAATAGAGCAGCCTCTGGTGAAGATCAGGTCCAGTTGGTTGCCCGCCTCATGGGTAGGAGGAGATGGGGAAAGAACTAGGTCAAAGGCGGCGAGAAACGAAAGTAGTGGGTCTAGCTGCTTCTCAGTCGGGAGGTTGAAGTCACCCAGAAGGATGAATCCAGAGCCATCGACAGGGAAGTGGGAGACTAGATGGTCCAGCTCCTCCAGGAAGCCACCAGCAGGGCCCGGTGGGCGATAAACAGCTGCAATGGTGAGCTTGACTGGATGAGAAACAGTGACCACATGAAATTCAAATGAGGTAGGAGAGAATAGTGACAGTGAAACAGGAGAGTATTTCCATTTTCTGGAAATGAGCAGACCAACCCCACCACCTGTCCGCACGGCTCTGGGAGTGTGAGAGAAAGAGTACACATCTGACAGAGCCGCGGGCGTAGCTGTGTTTTCTGGTCTGATCCAGGTCTCAGTCAGAGCAAGGAAGTTAAGGGAGAGCAAGGAGGCGTAGGCTGAGATGAAAGCAGATTTGCCTTCCACCACAGCCGAGTGGCAATTCCAAAGCCCTCCCGTTACCACTTGCTCGACGTGAGTTGAAAGAGTAGGATAGATGAGATTAGTTGTGTCGCGACATCTGGGTGGAACCCAGTGTTTGTGCGACCGCCAGGAAGAAGAGAGGACAGGAATAGGAAGAAAACACATTGTAGATCACTAAACATATACTACAATACACTACTATATCTATCACACTACTATATATGTCACTAATCAATGCTACAGCTTATCGTTCAGTGACGAAGTCGGACTTTGACAAAGTCGCCTGTCGCCTTTGTTCGCCTGGCCTTCGTTTGCTGGCCGCCGCTTAACAGCTGACGCTTTCACCTGGTGGTATAAGGCCAATCCAACTGATTGCTAATCGTCTGCCAGGAGTGCTGGCTAAAGCACTCACTTCACACTTCACAAGGAAATCAAGTGGCCTATACTACTTATCAAGTGGCCTATTACAGGGTGAAACTAGTTACACTAGTCCAAAGTGTCCAAAGCCTACTGCTTGAACACAAACAATACAACTATAAACTAGTGACTACCACACAAGCTAATAATATAATACTAATACAAAAGTACTTAGAGTAACACTAACAGCAGTTTGCTAAAATACAAAAGAATGCTACTTACTCAACTAGACAGGGGCCAGGAGCTCCGTTCACTTCAAATGTTGGTTTACACACTGAATTGAATACTCCCAACCTGGCTACTTAACCCTAGAGCTGTGCTGGCTAAAGCACTCACTTCACACTTCACAAGGAAATCAAGTGGCCTATACTACTTATCAAGTGGCCTATTACAGGGTGAAACTAGTTACACTAGTCCAAAGTGTCCAAAGCCTACTGCTTGAACACAAACAATACAACTATAAACTAGTGACTACCACACAAGCTAATAATATAATACTAATACAAAAGTACTTAGAGTAACACTAACAGCAGTTTGCTAAAATACAAAAGAATGCTACTTACTCAACTAGACAGGGGCCAGGAGCTCCGTTCACTTCAAATGTTGGTTTACACACTCTACATTAATAACACCTAGAGGTGTAGAACGGTACTACATTAATAACACCTAGAGGTGTAGAACGGTACTACATTAATAACACCTAGAGGTGTAGAACGGTACTACATTAATAACACCTAGAGGTGTAGAACGGTACTACATTAATAACACCTAGAAGTGTAGAACGGTACTACATTAATAACACCTGGAGGTGTAGAACGGTACTACATTAATAACACCTAGAGGTGAAGAACGGTACTACATTAATAACACCTGGAGGTGTAGAACGGTACTACATTAATAACACCTGGAGGTGTAGAACGGTACTACATTAATAACACCTAGAGGTGTAGAACGGTACTACATTAATAACACCTAGAGGTGTAGAACGGTACTACATTAATAACACCTAGAGGTGTAGAACGGTACTATATTAATAACACCTAGAGGTGTAGAACGGTACTACATTAATAACACCTAGAGGTGTAGAACGGTACTACATTAATAACACCCTGGAGGTGTAGAACGGTACTACATTAATAACACCTGGAGGTGAAGAACGGTACTATATTAATAACACCTAGAGGTGTAGAACGGTACTACATTAATAACACCTAGAGGTGTAGAACGGTACTACATTAATAACACCTGGAGGTGTAGAACGGTACTACATTAATAACACCTGGAGGTGTAGAACGGTACTACATTAATAACACCTAGAGGTGTAGAACGGTACTACATTAATAACACCTAGAGGTGTAGAACGGTACTACATTAATAACACCCTGGAGGTGTAGAACGGTACTACATTAATAACACCTGGAGGTGAAGAACGGTACTATATTAATAACACCTAGAGGTGTAGAACGGTACTACATTAATAACACCTAGAGGTGTAGAACGGTACTACATTAATAACACCTGGAGGTGTAGAACGGTACTACATTAATAACACCTGGAGGTGTAGAACGGTACTACATTAATAACACCTAGAGGTGTAGAACGGTACTACATTAATAACACCTAGAGGTGTAGAACGGTACTACATTAATAACACCTGGAGGTGTAGAACGGTACTACATTAATAACACCTGGAGGTGTAGAACGGTACTACATTAATAACACCTAGAGGTGTAGAACGGTACTACATTAATAACACCTGGAGGTGTAGAACGGTACTACATTAATAACACCTGGAGGTGTAGAACGGTACTACATTAATAACACCTGGAGGTGTAGAACGGTACTACATTAATAACACCTAGAGGTGTAGAACGGTACTACATTAATAACACCTAGAGGTGTAGAACGGTACTACATTAATAACACCTGGAGGTGTAGAACGGTACTACATTAATAACACCTAGAGGTGTAGAACGGTACTACATTAATAACACCTAGAGGTGTAGAACGGTACTACATTAATAACACATAGAGGTGAAGAACGGTACTACATTAATAACACCTAGAGGTGTAGAACGGTACTACATTAATAACACCTAGAGGTGTAGAACGGTACTACATTAATAACACCTGGAGGTGAAGAACGGTACTACATTAATAACACCTAGAGGTGTAGAACGGTACTACATTAATAACACCTGGAGGTGAAGAACGGTACTACATTAATAACACCTAGAGGTGTAGAACGGTACTACATTAATAACACCTGGAGGTGAAGAACGGTACTACATTAATAACACCTGGAGGTGTAGAACGGTACTACATTAATAACACCTAGAGGTGTAGAACGGTACTACATTAATAACACCTGGAGGTGAAGAACGGTACTACATTAATAACACCTAGAGGTGAAGAACGGTACTACATTAATAACACCTGGAGGTGTAGAACGGTACTACATTAATAACACCTAGAGGTGTAGAACGGTACTACATTAATAACACCTGGAGGTGTAGAACGGTACTACATTAATAACACCTAGAGGTGAAGAACGGTACTACATTAATAACACCTGGAGGTGTAGAACGGTACTACATTATTAACACCTAGAGGTGTAGAACGGTAGTACATTAATAACACCTGGAGGTGTAGAACGGTACTACATTAATAACACCTAGAGGTGTAGAACGGTACTACATTAATAACACCTGGAGGTGTAGAACGGTACTACATTAATAACACCTAGAAGTGTAGAACGGTACTACATTAATAACACCTGGAGGTGTAGAACGGTACTACATTAATAACACCTGGAGGTGTAGAACGGTACTACAGCATTAAAGGAGAGTTCCGCACAAGCTGGGTTTTTTTTGTTTGTTTTTTTCACTTTTCTTCATATAATTGTCATTGTCATCATATAATAAAATAGCAGCAGGGCTGTGGGCAGTTCATAAACCAGTCTGTGTCTCATAGGAGGGCTGTGGGCGGTTCAGAAAGCAGTCTGTGTCTCATAGGAGGGCTGTGGGCAGTTCAGAAACCAGTCTGTGTCTCATAGGAGGGCTGTGGGCGGTTCAGAAACCAGTCTGTGTCTCATAGGAGGGCTGTGGGCGGTTCAGAAACCAGTCTGTGTCTCATAGGAGGGCTGTGGGCGGTTCAGAAACCAGTCTGTGTCTCATAGGAGGGCTGTGGGCGGTTCAGAAACCAGTCTGTGTCTCATAGGAGGGCTGTGGGCGGTTCAGAAACCAGTCTGTGTCTCATAGGAGGGCTGTGGGTGGTTCAGAAACCAGTCTGTGTCTCATAGGAGGGCTGTGGGCGGTTCAGAAACCAGTCTGTGTCTCATAGGAGGGCTGTGGGTGGTTCAGAAACCAGACTGTGTCTCATAGGAGGGCTGTGGGCGGTTCAGAAACCAGTCTGTGTCTCATAGGAGGGCTGTGGGCGGTTCAGAAACCAGTCTGTGTCTCATAGGAGGGCTGTGGGCGGTTCAGAAACCAGTCTGTGTCTCATAGGAGGGCTGTGGGCGGTTCAGAAACCAGTCTGTGTCTCATAGGAGGGCTGTGGGCGGTTCAGAAACCAGTCTGTGTCTCATAGGAGGGCTGTGGGCGGTTCAGAAACCAGACTGTGTCTCATAGGAGGGCTGTGGGCGGTTCAGAAACCAGACTGTGTCTCATAGGAGGGCTGTGGGCGGTTCAGAAACCAGTCTGTGTCTCATAGGAGGGCTGTGGGTGGTTCAGAAACCAGTCTGTGTCTCATAGGAGGGCTGTGGACAGTTCAGAAACCAGTCTGTGTCTCATAGGAGGGCTGTGGGCAGTTCAGAAACCAGTCTGTGTCTCATAGGAGGGCTGTGGGCAGTTCAGAAACCAGTCTGTGTCTCATAGGAGGGCTGTGGGCAGTTCAGAAACCAGTCTGTGTCTCATAGGAGGGCTGTGGGCAGTTCAGAAACCAGTCTGTGTCTCATAGGAGGGCTGTGGGCAGTTCATAAACCAGTCTGTGTCTCATAGGAGGGCTGTGGGCAGTTCAGAAACCAGTCTGTGTCTCATAGGAGGGCTGTGGGCGGTTCAGAAACCAGTCTGTGTCTCATAGGAGGGCTGTGGGCGGTTCAGAAACCAGTCTGTGTCTCATAGGAGGGCTGGGGGCGGTTCAGAAACCAGTCTGTGTCTCATAGGAGGGCTGTGGGTGGTTCAGAAACCAGTCTGTGTCTCATAGGAGGGCTGTGGGCAGTTCAGAAACCAGTCTGTGTCTCATAGGAGGGCTGTGGGCGGTTCAGAAACCAGTCTGTCTCATAGGAGGGCTGTGGGCAGTTCAGAAACCAGTCTGTGTCTCATAGGAGGGCTGTGGGCGGTTCAGAAACCAGTCTGTGTCTCATAGGAGGGCTGTGGGCAGTTCAGAAACCAGTCTGTGTCTCATAGGAGGGCTGTGGGCGGTTCAGAAACCAGCCTGTGTCTCATAGGAGGGCTGTGGGCAGTTCATAAACCAGTCTGTGTCTCATAGGAGGGCTGTGGGCGGTTCAGAAACCAGTCTGTGTCTCATAGGAGGGCTGTGGGCAGTTCAGAAACCAGTCTGTGTCAGAGGTTAAGGTTCAGAGGTCAACCTACCTGACAGACACCAGGGCGATGCAGGCTCCCAGGTCCTGGAAGGCGAGGTAGAATCCTTTCTTGCTGAGGTTCGTGATGTCACGAACCTCTGTGTTCAACTTCATCACACGATCACCCACGTCAATCTGGACAGGAGAGGGGAGGAGAGCAATTAATTTAGATTGGAGAGGAGAGGAGAGGAGAGGAGAGGAGAGGAGGTCTGATATCATTAACCTGATTGAGACCATTTCCGCAATTGAAGCTTTTATTTGTAGGGTTCATTAAAAAAAAAGAAAATGCCCCACCCCCCAAAAAAGATTAATCGATTAATCGTTTTTATTGAATCATACTAATCCATTTTCATTTGACACATTTACACATTCCTAGTGTGTGTGTGTGCCTACCTGTGTAAAGCTCTCGTCAGCAGCGATCGTGTCCATCTTAACGTATTGACTCTCTTTGATGAACCACAGGTTGGAGCTGTTGGACTCATAGTAGAACATGTTGAATGTCTGGAACGAACGAACACACACACACACACACACACACACACACACACACACACACACACACACACACACACACACACACACACACACACACACACACACACACACACACACACACACACACACACACACACACACACACACACACACACACACACACACACACACACACACACACACACACACACACACACACACACACACACACACACACACACACACACACACACACACACACACACACAGTGAACCAATGCTATATATCAACTATAGTCATTCTTAAAATGAACTGATTTAGAGGTGTCTCTGTGTCGTTATATTGTCAGGGAGGTGTCTCTGTATCGTTATATTGTCAGGGATGTGTCTCTGTATCGTTATATTGTCAGGGAGGTGTCTCTGTGTCGTTATATTGTCAGGGAGGTGTCTCTGTATCGTTATATTGTCAGGGAGGTGTCTCTGTATCGTTATATTGTCGGGGAGGTGTCTCTGTATCGTTATATTGTCAGGCAGGTGTCTCTGTATCGTTATATTGTCAGGGAGTTGTCTCTGTATCGTTATATTGTCAGGCAGGTGTCTCTGTATCGTTATATTGTCAGGGAGGTGTCTCTGTATCGTTATATTGTCAGGGAGGTGTCTCTGTATCGTTATATTGTCAGGGAGGGGTCTCTGTGTCGTTATATTGTCAGGGAGGTCTCTCTGTATCGTTGTATTGTCGGGGAGGTGTCTCTGTATCGTTATATTGTCAGGGAGGTGTCTCTGTATCGTTATTGTCAGGAAGGTGTCTCTGTATCGTTTACGACAGTCAGTCACTCATATATGATACAGTCGGTTTCTTTTTTTTATCATCATTTATTTTGAGGATTTTCTCTTTTTTTTACATAGACACAAAGACAACACAGACTTACAATACAAGACAGTTACTTAAAAAAAAGTAATATACAATAATATATATAAGAACAACAATGAAGAACAAAGAAAATGAAAGAAAAAGGAAAAACATATATAATAATAATTCCCAAGTGGTACAGGGTTGTGGAAGTGGAATGCATGTGTGCAAAGTGATGGTGGGTTTCGTCCTACATAGAATCAACTGTGCTCTTCGATATAGTCCAAAAAGGGGGTCCATACCTCTACGAATACATCTGGCTTATTTTGTGTTTCGTATTTAAGTCTCTCAAGTGGTAGTAGTGACATTATTTGGGCCGTCCACATATGTTCTGAAGGTAACTCATCTGTCTTCCATAAAATGAAGATACATTTCTTTGCTAAGAATCTAAATAGATCAAATAGTTTCCTATGGGCAGAGCTCATATTTACATTTGGGTCAGCCCCCAAGAGATATAACAGAGGAGATTTCTTCAATTTTATCTTGAGGATTTTTTCCATTTGATCGTGAATTATTTGCCAAAAAGGTTTTATTTTTGGACAAAACCAGAACATATGCGGGTAGTACAGTCTGTTTCTAAAACCAGAACATATGCGGGTAGTACAGTCTGTTTCTAAAACCAGAACATATGCGGGTAGTACAGTCTGTTTCTAAAACCAGAACATATGCGGGTAGTACAGTCTGTTTCTAGCTAAAATATAACTAATTCAGTAGCAGTAACAATAGAGAGTATGCACATGCATGACTTTCCCATCAAGACACGCCCCCCTCATCTAGGACACGCCCCCCTCATCTAGACATTGAGCAGCATGGAGTGTTGGAGTTTGGAAGCGCTCGTTGGAAATCACTCAACCGTCCTGCCGTACCACCTGTTTCTAAATGTCACATGATGCAGGGGCAGCAAAATGTTGCGTTATTGAAAACAAGCACTTCCGAACTCTGACACTTAGAAAAATGATCAAATTTATTGACAGAAAGTAGCTCATAACGTTTCTATGGTGGATTTTTATGAAACACCCTGTTTAAGGTGTACTGACCTCCCTGGCACCCTGTTTAAGGTGTACTAACCTCCCGGGCAGGCTGTTTAAGGTGTACTGACCTCCTGGGCAGGCTGTTTAAGGTGTACTGACCTCCCGGGCAGGCTGTTTAAGGTGTACTGACCTCCCGGGCAGGCTGTTTAAGGTGTACTAACCTCCAAGGCACCCTGTTTAAGGTGTACTAACCTCCCGGGCAGGCTGTTTAAGGTGTACTGACCTCCCGGGCAGGCTGTTTAAGGTGTACTGACCTCCCGGGCAGGCTGTTTAAGGTGTACTAACCTCCAAGGCACCCTGTTTAAGGTGTACTAACCTCCCGGGCAGGCTGTTTAAGGTGTACTGACCTCCCGGGCAGGCTGTTTAAGGTGTACTGACCTCCCGGGCAGGCTGTTTAAGGTGTACTAACCTCCAAGGCACCCTGTTTAAGGTGTACTGACCTCCCGGGCAGGCTGTTTAAGGTGTACTGACCTCCCGGGCAGGCTGTTTAAGGTGTACTGACCTCCCGGGCAGGCTGTTTAAGGTGTACTGACCTCCCGGGCAGGCTGTTTAAGGTGTACTAACCTCCCGGGCAGGCTGTTTAAGGTGTACTAACCTCCCGGGCAGGCTGTTTAAGGTGTACTAACCTCCCGGGCAGGCTGTTTAAGGTGTACTGACCTCCCGGGCAGGCTGTTTAAGGTTTAATAACCTCCAAGGCACCCTGTTTAAGGTGTACTAACCTCCCGGGCAGGCTGTTTAAGGTGTACTGACCTCCTTACAGCTCCCGGGCACCCCGGGCAGGCTGTTTAAGGTGTACTGACCTCCCGGGCAGGCTGTTTAAGGTGTACTGACCTCCCGGGCAGGCTGTTTGGGCAGGCTGTTTAAGGTGTACTGACCTCCTTACAGCTCCCGGGCACCCCGGGCAGGCTGTTGCAGTCTCTCAGGGTGAACTTGACCTCGACGTAGACTCGCCGCGCCCCGCCCCGCCCCACGTGTCTCGTCCTCAGCCAGTTGTTCTGGTTCGATTCCATCACGTTGCACACCTGGAACGTACGCATGGCCACGTTCCGCTCATCCATCACGCTGATCTCCTCCCACTGGAAGGGGGGGGGGGGGGAGAGAGAGAGAGAGAGAGAGAGAGAGAGAGAGTCATAGTCTGGCAATAGAGAAGGGCAGACACAGACAGACAGGCTGCCCAGAGAGGAGAGGCTGTGCTGTCACTGTGATGACGGAGCTATAGAGACAGAGTTACACTTCTTAACACAATGTAAAAACTACACAAATATTAGAGAGGAGTTCTTCCCAAAATTTGAAACAAATTTCACAGAATTCCGAAGTATGACAGAAAGAAAAAAATTACCATTCCTTCTGGGGGAACAGAAAGAATGTGCAGTTTTGGCTGCAAAATATGTCAATTCCTCACAAGAAAAGGGACAACCAGTAGGACACACATACAGTACTTTTATTTATGTTTTCATGTCATTGATATTATGTTGTTATGTTGTTGTTTGTCATATCTGTGATTGTGCTTTGGCAACACTTGTAAAATGTCATGCCAATAAAGCCTGTTGAATTGAATTGAATTGAATTGAATTGAATTGAATTGAGAGAGAGAGAGAGAGAGAGAGAGAGAGACAGAGAGAGAGAGATAGAGAGAGAGAGAGGAGAGAGAGACAGAGACAGAGACAGAGACAGAGACAGAGAGAGAGAGAGAGAGAGAGAGAGAGAGAGAGAGAGAGAGAGAGAGAGACAGAGAGACAGAGAGACAGAGAGAGAGACAGAGACAGAGACAGAGACAGAGACAGAGACAGAGACAGAGAGAGAGAGAGAGAGAGAGAGAGAGAGAGAGAGAGAGAGAGAGAGACAGAGAGTAGAGAGTTTCTATTTCTTAAAGGAAAGAAAAATAAACCGATGTGGTTTTTGAGAACAGGATATCTGATCTACTGCTGTCGCTGTCACGCATGCACGCACGCACGCACGCACGCACGCACGCACGCACGCACGCACGCACGCACGCACGCACGCACGCACGCACGCACGCACGCACGCACGCACGCACGCACGCAGCAGTGATTTCACAAATGCCGTTCATGTATCTACTTGACAGTATATTTCACCCAAAACGCTGTCTGGCAACAGAAAGCAGAGAAACCCTAACCCTAACCCTCTGCAACAGAAAGCAGAGAAACCCTAACCCTAACCCTAACCCTCTGGCAACAGAAAGCAGAGAAACCCTAACCCTAACCCTAACCCTCTGGCAACAGAAAGCAGAGAAACCCTAACCCTAACCCTCTGGCAACAGAAAGCAGAGAAACCCTAACCCTAACCCTAACCCTCTGGCAACATGAAGCAGAGAAACCCTAACCCTCTGGCAACAGAAAGCAGAGAAACCCTAACCCTAACCCTAACCCTCTGGCAACAGAAAGCAGAGAAACTCTAACCCTAACCCTAACCCTCTGGCAACAGAAAGCAGAGAAACCCTAACCCTAACCCTCTGGCAACAGAAAGCAGAGAAACCCTAACCCTAACCCTAACCCTCTGGCAACATGAAGCAGAGAAACCCTAACCCTAACCCTCTGGCAACATGAAGCAGAGAAACCCAAAACGCTGTCTGGCAACAGAAAGCAGAGAAAGATGAAGATTAGTTTAAATAAAACCTATAATCTGGATCTGAACGTTATTGTTCCTGGTGGTTAATCTGGATCTGAACGTTATTGTTCCAGGCGTTTAAGGAACACTTACCCTAAAAAAGCACGCTAACACAATTTCAGTGTAAGATTTATTCTGTATAAATTCATAATGCCATATATGACCAGAAGCATCCAAATGACTAGCCCAAATGCTAAGCCCACTAGCCCAGTGGGTCCCAAAGTGTGGTCCGGGGACCCCCAGGGGTCCGTGAGAGAGTTCCAGGGGGTCCCCAGCTAAATTAGGAACCAAATGGTATAAGGAGAGAGAGAGAGAGAGAGAGAGAGAGAGAGAGAGAGAGAGAGAGAGAGGCAGAGAGAGACAGAGAGAGAGAGAGAGAGACAGAGAGACAGAGACAGAGAGTCTGTGTGTGTAGGGGGAGGTCAAATGAAAACATGACAGAAAATGTTTGGACAGACTGGAGAGTTTAAGCTCTCCTAATTACCACGCACGCGCGCACAACACACACACACACACACACACACACACACACACACACACACACACACACACACACACACACACACACACACACACACACACACACACACACACACACACACACACACACACACACACACACACACACACACACACACACACCACACACACCACACACACACTGCAAACTTCTCACAAGCGGTCGGTATCTCTCCTCCTCTCCACAGACCAACCGCTTTCTTTGGGTGATTCACAGTGGTCCCTAAATAAACTGCATTACCCAGGGTGCACTGGGCTGGTCCCTAAATAAACTGCATTACCCAGGGTGCACTGGGCTGGTCCCTAAATAAACTGCATTACCCAGGGTGCACTGGGCTGGTCCCTAAATAAACTGCATTACCCAGGGTGCACTGGGCTGGTCCCTAAATAAACTACATTACCCAGGGTGCACTGGGCTGGTCCCTAAATAAACTGCATTGCGTGCGTGCGTTAGCCTGGCTAATAAGCCAGACCGAATCAGCCGTTGGCAAAAAAAAATTGCCTACCGGCGGATTACGGTCTGGAGAGGCTCAATTGTACGCCCATGTCCTACACCAGAGAACTGGTGTGGCCAATCGGGACACGGTATGCAATATGGGCGGGCTTTGGTACAGTGACGTTCAATGCTTGAGACCTTCGACTGACAGTAGCTCTGACCAATTGCGTCAAAGAGAAAATGTTTGAACCCGCCCCCCGGGAAACAAGATCCATACACAGCATCTCCAGACTCAAATACCACACGACAGTGTGATTTGAGTCTGGCTTATTAGCCAGGCTATGCGTGCGTGCCTCTGTGCGTGCGTGCGTGCGTCTGTGAGTGCGTACTCACCCCTCCATCAGGGTAGGCCTCCCAGCCCATCTCCAGGTCAGTCTGGGCTGACATGGAGTCCAACATGGAGTCCAACAACGTCACTGTAGAAACAACAGAGGAATATTAACTTTATTAATTATCATTAGACCTGAGAACGGTTCTAATGCACGTAACTCGAGAACCGTTTGACCCACCGACTTCACATTCAACACACGCGTTCCACACCCCCACAGGGAGTGCAGTGCCAGGTATCGAGTCGGTCGGACCCACGGTTCTCCAGAACCACCACAACAGGCTCTGGTCAGGCTCTGCCAGTGGGCCTAATGAGGCCAACTCCTTTCACCTGTGCAATTTCCAGCCTCTGCCTCAGCCAATTGAGGCTCAACCAATCAGGCTCTGCCAGTGGGCCGAATTGAAAGTACACTTTTCAGTTTGCAGTCTTCACACACACAGATCTCCATGTGGGACACCGGCTGACAGTTAAAACGGGTGCTATGGCAACGTATATCATTAGGTTCCCAAGTTGCATCGTTCACAAGTAGTCCGGTGGCCGACTGCGACGGGCACGTACCGGTCTAGTAATGCTTAAAACACCAAAAGGGGTTAACTGAAATATTTGAATTGGGGGTCGGCGGCCAAGTACAGATAATTTGTACCACCATCTGATGACATTTAGCCTCTCAGACCCATTTGAGTCACGGACCACCATTTGATGACATTTAAGGTGGCCTTACACTAGCCGATTTTTTTCAATCTGAAATCTGATGTTCTTGATGTTGATCGGGCCGATCCACGATCGCGCTTTGAGCGGTCGGGCACCCCCAGAGCATCAAAAAAGCCTGATTATCGGCTAGTGTAAGGCCACCTTTAGCCTCTCAGACCCATCTGAGCCACGGACCACCATTTGATGACATTTAGCCTCTCAGACCCATTTGAGCCACGGACCACCGTTTGATGACATTTAGCCTCTCAGACCCATTTCAGCCACGGACCACCATCTGATGATATTTAGCCTCTCAGACCCATCTGAGCCACGGACCACCATCTGATGACATTTAGCCTCTCAGACCCATTTAAGCCACGGACCACCATCAGATGACATTTAGCCTCTCAGACCCATTTGAGCCACGGACCACCGTTTGATGACATTTAGCCTCTCAGACCCATCTGAGCCACGGACCACCGTTTGATGACATTTAGCCTCTCAGACCCATCTGAGCCACGGACCACCATCTGATGACATTTAGCCTCTCAGACCCATTTGAGCCACGGACCACCGTTTGATGACATTTAGCCTCTCAGACCCATCTGAGCCACGGACCACCGTTTGATGACATTTAGCCTCTCAGACCCATTTGAGCCACGGACCACTATCTGATAACATTTAGCCTCTCAGACCCATTTGAGCCACGGACCACCATTTGATGACATTTAGCCTCTCAGACCCATTTGAGCCAGAGAGAGAGAGAGAGAGAGAGAGAGCGGGAGAGACAGAGACAATGCTCTGAATTTCAAAAATGCAAGTCCAAGCTAGCCAAGCGCTTCGACAGTGATCTCTAAACCCAACTGAGCATCCTAAAAACACAACGAAACAAGCTAAGAAACATTGTTACTAAACAAGCTAAGAAACAGTGTAACTGCCATGACCAAATCAGATAAAATAAACTTTATCAGTGATAAAGCCGAGGAAAACAAAAACAATCCTCGTGAGCTCTGGAAGCGACAACCAGCTAGGCTGTGGTCAGAAACTAAAAACCAGGTTTACAAACATAAACATCAAATCGAATGACACCCTCATCACTGACAAGCTTGATGTGGCCAACTACTTAAACATCTTCTTTACAAACATTGCAACAACGCTGGTTAACAAACTGCCCTCCCACTCTGGGCTCTTTGGTGTAGAGCACATTAAAACCTTCTACAGAAACCTAGGTGTTTGTAAAGATGATTTTAAACTATTTATGGTAACAACTGATGAGGTCATTAACCCTTAGAAGGTGAAAGACGCCAATTGGCGTCTTCATCAGAATTCCGTAAATGATCAATGACGCCAATTGGCGTCTTCGTGGTTTTTGATTAATCTAAACATATTAATATGCTCCGAAGCGCTGTTTAAATTCCTGAGCTTATATTCCAACTACATTACCCAGAAAACCCGTGTCACGTGACACACGTGTACGTGTTGCCATTGGAAGCTGGTCCCACCCCCTGTAAACAGTGGGGGCAGAGGGAGTCTTCATAGTTTTCATTGTTTTGCCTGTTTTGCCGTCTCGCCCGAGCGATTTTCTAGCAGAAAAAGTTGAAAGCAGTACTATTTATTTGAGCGAGTTTTGTGGTAGTAGTATTGATCCATACACGTCCCAGTCGCCTTCTCCAGGCGGAGTAGCCCTGGTCCAGTGCTTACAGCGAGACTCGCTGCTCCCTCCCTCCTTTTTTCATTGTCTCCCCATCGTCGTCCGATGAGCTATACCGGGAAACCATTGAAGAAGACGATCAACCCGGAATGTTTTGAGGTAATCTTATTGTAGAAAATGCCCTTCTATAGTGATCAGAAATCATAAGATGATCGCTACAAATAGATGCTTGGATAATTACTACTACTAGTCAGATCATGACGCCAGAATGACTCACCACGATGGCCCCCAGCCATTAGCCAGCACCTGGGGTTGGTGCATTGGTGCTGGCTAATGGCTGGAGGGGGGGTTGGTGTCGATCGGTTGGTTGGTGCAGTACAAATGTATCGTAGCAGGCATGCACGCATGGCAGTACAAGTATTTTATATTGTAGCGTGCCTTATAGGCGATCTGATCTTTAGAGTAATGTTCGCTCCTTTTATTTACTGTCTACAAAGACGGAGAACAAACATGCATCGTTTACTGAAGCAACGCGTGGTTATGATGACCTTGCTACAAGGATCGGAGGGGGGACGGGGAGTGAAGCTAACAGTAGCGTATTATATAAGATCTGTATGACGTTTCATTGACGTCTGAGCTTGCATGATAATCGCATTCATTGTATATTGTATACAATCATGATTGTACATTGTTTAGTGTGTCTCCGTGTGATGATGATGATGACGATGATGTCAGATAGCCTACGTCCCCCCCCCCCCCAACTGGCTATTGGCCGGGCTGACTACAGCTAAATGTTTATTTTTATATATTTAGAACTGGCATCAGATGAGGAGGAGGAGGAGGATGATGATGATGATGATGATGATGATGATGATGATGATGATGATGAAGAAGACGAAGAGTCAAGACTGCGATGGAGTTCTCCGACACTGAACCGGATGCATTCATTAATTTCAGTTGTTGTTTTTTTTAAATTTAGCCTACACACACACACACCGTCAAGAACAACTGGAATGCAGTGGTTTGGGGACACTGGGGAGTTTGGGGACAACTGTTTTGTATGTAGGCCTATTTATTTTCTGTAATATTTATTATAATTGTATTATGTTAGTAGTCATAACAAATAAAAGACGCTTTTACAATGAGTTAGACCTGTCATGGCTATTTTGTTCACTATTCTGAGGTTTATGGTTTGACTAAGCGAGTTTCAACTGTGATTTACTCTGTAACGGTAGATGGTAAGAACCCAATTCTTTGTTATAATACAGTATACATTCAAGTCTATATTTTGATACATATCATGGGCACAAAGTCATATCAAAACAATGTCCTTGGATGTGTTTTTTATCAAAACTGTTTCTTCACAACAGGTTTTTGAGATACATGCATGAATAGACAAGGTACTGGTAAGACTATGTAAACATGGTATATATCAAAATGTGCGTTAGAATGTCTAATTTTACCCCAAAAAAGAATTGAGTTTATATGATGTTCCATTTCAGAGCTAGGGGGACTTTTAGCTGGATAGGTCAGATTGATCATGACTGACCATGCTATTTATAGATGGCAAAATATCTACAGTGGTACATGTGAGAAACTTTTTATTTTATTTTAATTGAACTAGACAACTCACCCTTTAAAATGAGATATTGCATGGCTATGTACGCCCAGCAGAAAAAAAGTTATTTAGAAAATAAAACTTCAACCGGGCATAACTTTTTTTGTTGTCCTAGAAACACTACCCAGTGTAAATGCAGGCTCTTTTAAATGGCTTCCAACACAAAAACTAAACATTTTATCAACTCAGTTCATTTTTTTCCTGGAAGCAGACAAGCCAAGCTTTCTCTGAAGGTCTTTCGTTGTCACACATTCACAACAGAGAATTTTCAATAAATCATTCAAAAACGCCATTCTGCCATAGAGAAGTCTAAAAACTATATAGAAATCCTTGAAACTCTCAAAGAGTTAAGAAAATGAGTGCCCTCCAACCCCACAAGGCCACTGGCCATGACAATATTCCCTCCAAAGGTCTCAGAGACTCGGCCATCTCCATTTAGTATTTAAGTCCGACGTCATTTTGTAGTGCTACGTTATGTCCGGGTCCAAGTGGCACCAGCTCCCGTCCGCATCTCATTGTAAATAGAATATCTAAACGCGTGAATCTTTTTACAATGACGTTATTTTTCAGAAAGGAAGCCATTGAGGGTTAAAATGGGTCTTAATGCTTCCAACTCGAGTAGAATTATTAATGTTTTGTACAAGTTTCCATGAAAAAAAAAAATGACGTGGAGACAATAAAGACTATTATTATCATTATTATTGAAGGTGGTAACAGTCCATTTGCTCAGTAAAATATTTCGGGGGCATATTTAGAATGTTTGCAGGCTTGAGTATGTTGAATCTAGTTTGCATTAATGAGGATTTAGTTGACACAATGAAATAAAATGGCGATAGTATTCCGTGTGGGGCAGACGGACTGTCACAGCCAGATTTGGGAGAGCAGCGCAGCTTTGTTGTTGCGAGGAAAGCGGTAAAATGAGACTTTCGTGGTTGTTTTCGTCTCAGATTTAGTCCGACGGAGCGTCACAGTATAACTCTATGGGGACACAAAAGCGAGACAGAAGTAGGACCTGGAAGTATCTCACGTGCTCGCGCTCACGTCACAGCTAAAATACTGAATACTGTAGCTCCAATCATCTCTAAATGTTGTGATGAATTGAACATGGCGGACCCTGTAGTAAACCAGTGTAATGATGAATTGAACATGGCGGACCGTGTAGTAAACCAGTGTAATGATGAATTGAACATGGCGGACCGTGTAGTAAACCAGTGTAATGATGAATTGAACATGGCGGACCCTGTAGTAAACCAGTGTAATGATGAATTGAACATGGCGGACCGTGTAGTAAACCAGTGTAATGCTTTATGGTGTCGTCCACAGTTAACAGTCTCTGTGTTGAAATGTACCTATTCTGGAAACTGTTCATATTTCAATCAATCAATGAATGAATGAATGAATGAATGAAAAACTTTATTCCGAACATGATAAAATTAGACAAAAGTCAAAGAATTAAAATAAGTGCAATATAGAATAAATAAAATAATATTCCCAAAACAAAAACAACAACAACAAAAAACCAAGCCTCACTGGCTGCAAGTATACTTATTTGTCTCTTTTTGTTTTACTTTTATCTGTTCGGAAAGGACTAGGGAGAAGTAAACAACGTATATAACTTATTTCAGCGTCATCGCTTGCCGTCAGTACATTTATACCAACATGGTATAAACTAAATAAAATAATTCACAACAGAGACATTAAGTACATAATTAAATGTAATAGTGTAAGTCAATCAATCAATCAATCAATCAATCAATCAATCAGCAAGAGAGAGAGAGAGATCTATACATCCATTGCGAGTGGAATGGTGTGGGGGCGCGCACACGCGCACAGTGTCTCTCTCTCACACACACACACACACACACACACACACACGGAGTGCAAAACATTGCATGCCTACTCTCTCCCCATGCCTTCGGCCTGGTGGAGACAACAAGGAAACCGTGTGTGTGTGTGTGTGTGTGTGTGTGTGTGTGTGTGTGTGTGTGTGTGTGTGTGTGTGTGTGTGTGTGTGTGTGTGGACCACCACAACATCAGACACAGCGCTGCGGACCACCACAACATCAGACACAGCGCTGCGGACCACCACAACATCAGACACAGCACTACGGACCACCACAACATCAGACACAGCGCTGCGGACCACCACAACATCATACACAGCGCTGCGGACCACCACAACATCAGACACAGCGCTGCGGACCACCACAACATCAGACACAGCACTACGGACCACCACAACATCAGACACAGCGCTACGGACCACCACAACATCATACACAGCGCTGCGGACCACCACAACATCAGACACAGCGCTGCGGACCACCACAACATCATACACAGCGCTACGGACCACCACAACATCATACACAGCGCTACGGACCACCACAACATCAGACACAGCGCTGCGGACCACCACAACATCAGACACAGCGCTGCGGACCACCACAACATCAGACACAGCGCTACGGACAACCACAACATCAGACACAGCGCTACGGACCACCACAACATCAGACACAGCACTGCGGACCACCACAACATCATACACAGCGCTACGGACCACCACAGCATCATACACAGCACTACGGACCACCACAACATCAGACACAGCGCTGCGGACCACCACAACATCAGACACAGCGCTACGGACCACCACAACATCAGACACAGCGCTACGGACCACCACAACATCAGACACAGCGCTGCGGACCACCACAGCATCATACACAGCACTACGGACCACCACAGCATCATACACAGCGCTACGGACCACCAGAATGAACTCACCTTCGTTGTGAGGGTAATTCCTGATCGCTGCCACACGGACAGATCCACGCGGTGTGCAGGAGACACACACA
>NW_027637222.1:55174-92674 GCF_951216825.1 Electrona antarctica
CTGTAACGGTTTGTTATAGTTCTGGGGTGCCAGCCAGGCAGTATCCTGACAAAAGGTTCAATTAGGGTAACCGTTCATAAGGCTGTGCAGCTAATGTGGTCCGCACCACACTACACACCCTGCAAAGTCACTTGTAACACACAATAACGCACAGACACCGTAGATGGCAGTTAGTAAGTTGTATATATTGAAATCAACGCCCATAGGCTCAGTTCAGTTCAGTTCACATACAGTTCCAGTTTTATATCCAGCCCTTGCACAGTGATGTTTATTGTACCCCGCACGTTACGCGGTAGTTCGTAAACCCAACCCCTCAGCGGTTCTGTTGTTACTCACTCACGGACGGGATGTACCAGTGTTGATTAAATCCGTTCCAAAGGGTCCCCCTATGATCTAAACGATCCCCGGGTAGTCCTCCTACGTGTGATCCTCTCCAAACGGTAACGCTCCGTGCGAACAATGATAAACAATAAACATAAAGGGTAAACAAAACGTACGAGTCCAAACAAACACCTCCAGCCTCCGCCGCTGTCACAGCACTTCCTCAAGCAGACAGGTGCGTGACGTCATGACATTCATAAAAGGAACGTATGTCAGTGAACTGAACGTGCGGCAGCAATGGGCGTGCGTGGCGACGCACAGCTAATCGCCACATTCCTCCCCCCTTGGAAAAAGACGGCTACGGGGAGACGTCAACTCTGAACTTTCCTTTTGGAATCCCAGAAACTCCTCGGAATCACTGTCCTCCTCGAAGATATCGAGGATACGGCGGCATTGAGCCTTCTCCTCCTCCCTCTTCTTTTTGAGAATAGTGTCTTCAACAGCATCCTGGGAATAAGGAAACCCCAGGAAATCTTCGGAGTCCATTTCCTCATTGAAAATGTCGAGAACGCATTGGCGTTGAGCCTTCTCCTCCTCCTCTTTTTTGAGATGAGTTAGGTGACCAGCCTCTTGGGAATCAAGAAAACCCAGGAAATCTTCAGAGTCGCTCTCCTCTGCAAAGATTTCGAGGACTCGCTGACGTTCTTGAGCCTCCACCTCTTCTGCGGTGGGGTAACAGGGTTTCAGCCGCGAGACGTGAACGGTTTTCCTGCCCTCTCCATTGTCCTCTCTCGCAATTTCCACATTGACAGGGCCCATTTTACGAATGACCCTGTAAGGACCATGCCACCTAGCGGCTAACTTTGCCGCAAAGGCGGTTTCCTTCTTGGAATAAGGATGGGTACGCAACCAGACCCTGGCATTGTCCTCGAATACTACGTCACGGTGTTTGCGATCATAGTTCCTCTTCTGTCGTCGTCGTCCCTTGATAAGGTTGTCTTCCACAAACTCCTTCATGTTGGACAGTTCCGCCGTTTTGGGGTAAGCCGGAGAATCAGGGTCCATGTTCCTGGGCAATAACAGTACTTCCAGTGGTCCTCGCAAACTCCTGCCCAGATTCAGGTCCGCCGGAGTCACTCCTGTGGATTCATGGACTGCAGAGTTTATGGCGAAGCGGAAGTCAGGCAGGTTCTTGTCCCAGGCTTTATGATTTTCTCCCACATAAGACGCGATCATGACCTTCAGGGTTCGATTTATCCTCTCGGTGAGGTTTGTCTGCGGGTGGTAAGCTGTAGTCATCTTGTGACCCACATTCCAGCTCTTACAGGTTGCGCTGAATACCGCAGAGACAAACTGTGATCCCTGATCCGAAAGAAGATAGTCCGGAACCCCCCAACGGGTCAATATTTCCTGAGTGAAGAATTTGGACACTATCTCGGCTGTGGCTTTCTTCAAGGGGAACAACTCTACCCAACGAGAATAGTAGTCCACGAAGACCAATAAGTAGAGATTACCTGCCGTACTTCGGGGAAAGGGCCCCATAAGATCTACGCCCAGCATTTCCCACGGCCTGTGGACAACTGTCTGCTGCAACATTCCAGCCACCTTGCGACATTCTGGCTTGTACCTCTGGCAAGTTTGACAATTCTGAACAAACTCCCGGACGTCTCGGTTCATCGTCGGCCAGAAAGCGAGAGACTGCAACCTCTTGTAGGTTTTAAATCTCCCCAGGTGTCCGGCTAAGGTGTCCTCGTGGACACGGCGAAGCAGATCCTGTCGTAGTGAGGCAGGGATATATACTTGGTACGAGCTCTTATAAGGGAGCGTAACTACTCTGTACACCTTGTCTTCCAAGATTGTGAACACAGTGGTCTCATTGACCTTGACCTCCCCTTCGTCCATTACTCTCTGGTAAAGTTCTTGTATTTCCCCATCCTCCTGCTGCGCCTTCCAGATTTCCTCATCAGAGATGGGGATCTCTCTGGCGGACTCCTTTTGGGATGGCTGCATGATTGCACAGGTTGGGGAGAAGGTGTAGGGTATCTCCCCTGGAGACCGGGACAGGGCATCCGGAACCACATTGTACTTGCCCTTCCGGTACTCTACAGCAAAGATGAACTCTTGGAGCTTCAGAGCCCACCGCATGAGGCGTGAGTTGGTCCGTTGAGATTTAAAGACCCACACCAGGGAGGAATGATCCGTCACGACGGTGAACAACCTTCCCTCCAGGTAGTATCTCCATTTCTCCAAGGCCCAAACTATGGCCAAACACTCTTGCTCAGTTGTAGAGTAGTTTCTCTCTGCCTTGTTGAGGCTCCGGCTGGCATAGGCAAGAACTTCCTCCGATCCCAACCCGGTCTGCTGCACAAGAACTGCTCCCACCCCGACATCACTGGCGTCTGTGTAGACGATGAAGGGCAGCTCAAAGTTCGGATGTCCTAAAATGGGTGAGGACACAAGATGGGTTTTGAGGATCTCAAATGCTCCTTGACACTCCTCTGTCCATTTGAACTTGACCCCTTTCCTCTTCAGGTGGTTCAATGGCTCTGCTATCTGGGAAAAGTTGGGCACGAAACGGTGGTACCACCCCGACATGCCCAAGAACCGTTGTACAGCCTTAAGGTTGGTAGGGACAGGGTACTGTTCCACAGCCCTAGTCTTTTCAGGGTCCACTTGGACTCCAGCAGCGGAAACCACATGACCCAGGAACTTCAAGGAGGTCTGAAAGAAGCTGCTTTTCTTCATGTTGACCGTTAGCTTGGCCTCCCTCAGCTTGTCCAACACTGCCTGGATGTCATGGTGATGCTGCGCCCAGGATGAGCTGTAGATGATAATATCATCTAAGTAAACAAAGCAGAGGTGACCTTTGAGCTCACCCAAAGTCTGCTCCATGAGCCGTTGAAAAGTGGCTGGGGCATTTTTAAGGCCAAAGGGCATGACCTTGAAGTGAAACAGCCCAAAAGCACTGACAAAAGCAGTCTTATCCTGGCTTTCTTGATCCATTTTGCATTGCCAATAACCGCTGTTCAAGTCAATGCTGGAAAACACCACAGAGCCCGCAAGTGATTCCAGAATCTCCTGAATGGTGGGAAGAGGGTAGGCGTCAGTGTGGGTGATGGCATTCAGCTTGATGTAATTAACACAGAATCGATAGCTCCCATTCTTCTTTGGGATCAAGACGACAGGAGAAGACCATGCCGAAGAAGAAGGCTCAATGACGTCCGCAGCAAGCATTTCGTCTATGAGCTCTTTCATGATCTTCAGTTTCGATGGTGAAACACGGTAGGCCTTCTGCTTGATGGGCATGTTTTGGGTCACAAAGATCTTGTGTGTGAGCACTTCTGTGCACCCTAGAGCTGATGTGCATACATCTCCATTCCGCTGAAGTTGAATACGGAGTTGGGCCTTTCCAGAGTCATCCAGCTGAGCATTCTCTGTGGCCTTTTCCAAAAGCTCTAGGTCCTGGTCACCTGCCCGAGGCGGAGTTAAGCGTGGGGCAACTGCCGTAAAGAAGCATGCTTGGCCTGGTGATGGCTCTTGCAGGGACATGGCAAGGAATGAGTACTTTACAGTGTCTTTGTCTTTGAACCAGTAGCGGTTGCTGGCAACGTCCACCTGTACACCACTGGCACACATGAAGTCCAGTCCCAGGACGACGTGAAAAGCCAAGGTCTCAGCAGTAAGGATAACCACAGGGATAGTCCATGAGCGGTGCTGCATGGTAATTTTTACCTCTGCCCATCCCAACGGCTGCCGTGGGCTCCCGTCTGCCAAAAACAGAGGTCCTTCCGACCACTGATTAAGCTTCCTGCTCTTCCCAACAATGTTCTTCCAGATTTCTTCATTAAGCAATGTATAGGTCGAACCAGAGTCAAGGATTCCATTAACCTCCACCCCTACAACGGAAAGAGGCACAAGCAGTTGCTGTGGATGGAAGGCAGAAGCCAAGACACAAGAGGAAGTGTCCGGTACAGTGGCATCCCTGGCCGTATTTGGCCCAGAATGAGAGACTGCATGGGCAGTAGGAGGAGTAAAGGAGGAAGTCTGCGGTTTTTTATCCCATTTGTTGGATTTTCCTTTTTGTGCCGTATTGTTGGGACATGAGGCAGGGGAATGGGCACCCTTACAATGCCAGCAGTAGGCCTGAGAAGAATTTTGTCCTGTAGAATTGGAAGCGGAATAGTCCGAGCCTTTACTCATAGCTTGACCTCTCTTATCCTGCATCCTTTTTTGTTTCCACAAAAATATTTTTTTACAGTGTAAAACCAGAAAAAAGTACAAGTTCGTTTTTTACAGTGTAGTGTGTTTTTTTTTTTCTTTCTTTTTTTTTTTTTACAGTGTTACAGTGTTATTTAGTCCCACCTGGGGTGCCATTTTTCTATGTAACGGTTTGTTATAGTTCTGGGGTGCCAGCCAGGCAGTATCCTGACAAAAGGTTCAATTAGGGTAACCGTTCATAAGGCTGTGCAGCTAATGTGGTCCGCACCACACTACACACCCTGCAAAGTCACTTGTAACAC
Source organism: Electrona antarctica (assembly GCF_951216825.1). Lineage (NCBI taxonomy): Eukaryota > Metazoa > Chordata > Actinopteri > Myctophiformes > Myctophidae > Electrona > Electrona antarctica. The sequence continues at coordinate 60,016 of NW_027637222.1, forward strand.
ACAATAACGCACAGACACCGTAGATGGCAGTTAGTAAGTTGTATATATTGAAATCAACGCCCATAGGCTCAGTTCAGTTCAGTTCACATACAGTTCCAGTTTTATATCCAGCCCTTGCACAGTGATGTTTATTGTACCCCGCACGTTACGCGGTAGTTCGTAAACCCAACCCCTCAGCGGTTCTGTTGTTACTCACTCACGGACGGGATGTACCAGTGTTGATTAAATCCGTTCCAAAGGGTCCCCCTATGATCTAAACGATCCCCGGGTAGTCCTCCTACGTGTGATCCTCTCCAAACGGTAACGCTCCGTGCGAACAATGATAAACAATAAACATAAAGGGTAAACAAAACGTACGAGTCCAAACAAACACCTCCAGCCTCCGCCGCTGTCACAGCACTTCCTCAAGCAGACAGGTGCGTGACGTCATGACATTCATAAAAGGAACGTATGTCAGTGAACTGAACGTGCGGCAGCAATGGGCGTGCGTGGCGACGCACAGCTAATCGCCACAACACACACACACACACACACACACACACACACACACACACACACACACACACACACACACACACACACACACACACACACACACACACACACACACACACACACACACACACACACACACACACACACACACACACAAGCGGTCGGTATCTCTCCTCCTCTCTACAGACCAACTGGTTTCTTTGGGTGATTCACAGTGGTCCCTAAATAAACTGCATTACCCAGGGTGCACTGGGCTGGTCCCTAAATAAACTGCATTACCCAGGGTGCACTGGGCTGGTCCCTAAATAAACTACATTACCCAGGGTGCACTGGGCTGGTCCCTAAATAAACTGCATTACCCAGGGTGCACTGGGCTGGTCCCTAAATAAACTGCATTACCCAGGGTGCACTGGGCTGGTCCCTAAATAAACTGCATTACCCAGGGTGCACTGGGCTGGTCCCTAAATAAACTGCATTACCCAGGGTGCACTGGGCTGGTCCCTAGATAAACTGCATTGCGTGCGTGCGTTAGCCTGGCTAATAAGCCAGACCGAATCAGCCGTTGGCAAAAAAAAATTGCCTGCCGGCGGATTACGGTCTGGAGAGGCTCAATTGTACGCCCATGTCCTACACCAGAGAACTGGTGTGGCCAATCGGGACACGGTATGCAATATGGGCGGGCTTTGGTACAGTGACGTTCAATGCTTGAGACCTTCGACTGACAGTAGCTCTGACCAATTGCGTCAAAGAGAAAATGTTTGAACCCGCCCCCCGGGAAACAAGATCCATACACAGCATCTCCAGACTCAAATACCACACGACAGTGTGATTTGAGTCTGGCTTATTAGCCAGGCTATGCGTGCGTGCCTCTGTGCGTGCGTGCGTGCGTGCGTGCGTCTGTGAGTGCGTACTCACCCCTCCATCAGGGTAGGCCTCCCAGCCCATCTCCAGGTCAGTCTGAGCTGACATGGAGTCCAACATGGAGTCCAACAACGTCACTGTAGAAACAACAGAGGAATATTAACTTTATTAATTATCATTAGACCTGAGAACGGTTCTAATGCACGTAACTCGAGAACCGTTTGACCCACCAACTTCACATTCAACACACGCGTTCCACACCCCCACAGGGAGTGCAGTGCCAGGTATCGAGTCGGTCGGACCCACGGTTCTCCAGAACCACCACAACAGGCTCTGGTCAGGCTCTGCCAGTGGGCCTAATGAGGCCAACTCCTTTCACCTGTGCAATTTCCAGCCTCTGCCTCAGCCAATTGAGGCTCAACCAATCAGGCTCTGCCAGTGGGCCGAATTGAAAGTACACTTTTCAGTTTGCAGTCTTCACACACAAAGATCTCCATGTGGGACACCGGCTGACAGTTAAAACGGGTGCTATGGCAACGTATATCATTAGGTTCCCAAGTTGCATCGTTCACAAGTAGTCCGGTGGCCGACTGCGACGGGCACGTACCGGTCTAGTAATGCTTAAAACACCAAAAGGGGTTAACTGAAATATTTGAATTGGGGGTCGGCGGCCAAGTACAGATAATTTGTACCACCATCTGATGACATTTAGCCTCTCAGACCCATTTGAGTCACGGACCACCATTTGATGACATTTAAGGTGGCCTTACACTAGCCGATTTTTTTCAATCTGAAATCTGATAGCACCACACACTACAGGATAATCGGAGCGGGCAGAGCAAATATCAAACATTCTTGATGTTGATCGGGCCGATCCACGATCGCGCTTTGAGCGGTCGGGCACCCCCAGAGCATCAAAAAAGCCCGATTATCGGCTAGTGTAAGGCCACCTTTAGCCTCTCAGACCCATCTGAGCCACGGACCACCATTTGATGACATTTAGCCTCTCAGACCCATTTGAGCCACGGACCACCGTTTGATGACATTTAGCCTCTCAGACCCATTTGAGCCACGGACCACCATCTGATGATATTTAGCCTCTCAGACCCATCTGAGCCACGGACCACCATCTGATGACATTTAGCCTCTCAGACCCATTTAAGCCACGGACCACCATCAGATGACATTTAGCCTCTCAGACCCATTTGAGCCACGGACCACCGTTTGATGACATTTAGCCTCTCAGACCCATCTGAGCCACGGACCACCGTTTGATGACATTTAGCCTCTCAGACCCATCTGAGCCATGGACCACCATCTGATGACATTTAGCCTCTCAGACCCATTTGAGCCACGGACCACCGTTTGATGACATTTAGCCTCTCAGACCCATCTGAGCCACGGACCACCGTTTGATGACATTTAGCCTCTCAGACCCATTTGAGCCACGGACCACCATCTGATAACATTTAGCCTCTCAGACCCATTTGAGCCACGGACCACCATTTGATGACATTTAGCCTCTCAGACCCATTTGAGCCAGAGAGAGAGAGAGAGAGAGAGAGAGAGAGCGAGAGAGACAGAGACAATGCTCTGAATTTCAAAAATGCAAGTCCAAGCTAGCCAAGCGCTTCGACAGTGATCTCTAAACCCAACTGAGCATCGTAAAAACACAACGAAACAAGCTAAGAAACATTGTTACTAAACAAGCTAAGAAACAGTGTAACTGCCATGACCAAATCAGATAAAATAAACTTTATCAGTGATAAAGCCGAGGAAAACAAAAACAATCCTCGTGAGCTCTGGAAGCTACAACCAGCTAGGCTGTGGTCAGAAACTAAAAACCAGGTTTACAAACATAAACATCAAATCGAATGACACCCTCATCACTGACAAGCTTGATGTGGCCAACTACTTAAACATCTTCTTTACAAACATTGCAACAACGCTGGTTAACAAACTGCCCTCCCACTCTGGGCTCTTTGGTGTAGAGCACATTAAAACCTTCTACAGAAACCTAGGTGTTTGTAAAGATGATTTTAAACTATTTATGGTAACAACTGATGAGGTCATTAAGAAAATGAGTGCCCTCCAACCCCACAAGGCCACTGGCCATGACAATATTCCCTCCAAAGGTCTCAGAGACTCGGCCATCTCCATTTAGTATTTAAGTCCGACGTCATTTTGTAGTCCTACGTTACGTCCGGGTCCAAGTGGCACCAGCTCCCGTCCGCATCTCATTGTAAATAGAATATCTAAACGCGTGAATCTTTTTACAATGACGTTATTTTTCAGAAAGGAAGCCATTGAGGGTTAAAATGGGTCTTAATGCTTCCAACTCGAGTAGAATTATTAATGTTTTGTACAAGTTTCCATGAAAAAAAAAAATGACGTGGAGACAATAAAGACTATTATTATCATTATTATTGAAGGTGGTAACAGTCCATTTGCTCAGTAAAATATTTCGGGGGCATATTTAGAATGTTTGCAGGCTTGAGTATGTTGAATCTAGTTTGCATTAATGAGGATTTAGTTGACACAATGAAATAAAATGGCGATAGTATTCCGTGTGGGGCAGACGGACTGTCACAGCCAGATTTGGGAGAGCAGCGCAGCTTTGTTGTTGCGAGGAAAGCGGTAAAATGAGACTTTCGTGGTTGTTTTCGTCTCAGATTTAGTCCGACGGAGCGTCACAGTATAACTCTATGGGGACACAAAAGCGAGACAGAAGTAGGACCCGGAAGTATCTCACGTGCTCGCGCTCACGTCACAGCTAAAATACTGAATAGCTCCAATCATCTCTAAAACTTTATTCCGAACATGATAAAATTAGACAAAAGTCAAAGAATTAAAATAAGTGCAATATAGAATAAATAAAATAATATTCCCAAAACAAAAACAACAACAACAAAAAACCAAGCCTCACTGGCTGCAAGTATACTTATTTTTCTCTTTTTTTACTTTTATCTGTTCGGAAAGGACTAGGGAGAAGTAAACAACGTATATAACTTATTTCAGCGTCATGGCTTGACGTCAGTACATATATAAACCACGCCCCCTGGTGGTTATACCAACATGGTATAAACTAAATAAAATAATATATACCAACATGGTATAAACTAAATAAAATAATATATACCAACATGGTATAAACTAAATAAAACAATTCATATATACCAACATGGTATAAACTAAATAAAATAATTCACAACAGAGAAATTAAGTACATAATTAAATAATGTAATAGTGTAAGTCAATCAAGCAATCAATCAATCAATCAATCAATCAGCCAGAGAGAGAGATCTATACATCCATTGCGAGTGGAATGGTGTGGGGGCGCGCACACGCGCACAGTGTCTCTCTCTCACACACACACACACACACACACACACACACACACACACACACACACACGGAGTGCAAAACATTGCATGCCTACTCTCTCCCCATGCCTTCGGCCTGGTGGAGACAACAAGGAAACCGTGAGTGTGTGTGTGTGTGTGTGTGTGTGTGTGTGTGTGTGTGTGTTGTGTGTGTGTGTGTGTGTGTGTGTGTGTGTGTGTGTGTGTGTGTGTGTGTGGTGGTCCACAACATCAGACACAGCGCTGCGGACCACCACAACATCAGACACAGCGCTGCGGACCACCACAGCATCATACACAGCGCTACGGACCACCACAGCATCAGACACAGCGCTGCGGACCACCACAACATCAGACACAGCGCTGCGGACCACCACAACATCAGACACAGCGCTACGGACCACCACAGCATCATACACAAGCGCTACGGACCACCACAGCATCATACACAGCGCTACGGACCACCACAGCATCATACACAGCGCTACGGACCACCACAACATCATACACAGCGCTACGGACCACCACAGCATCATACACAGCGCTACGGACCACCACAACATCAGACACAGCGCTGGCGGACCACCACAGCATCAGACACAGCGCTACGGACCACCACAACATCAGACACAGCGCTGCGGACCACCACAGCATCATACACAGCGCTACGGACCACCACAACATCAGACACAGCGCTACGGACCACCACAACATCAGACACAGCGCTACGGACCACCCAGAATGAACTCACCCTTCGTTGTGAGGGTAATTCCTGATCGCTGCACACGGACAGATCCACGCGGAGTGTAGGAGACACACACACAGCACATAATACACACATGGAGGAGGAGGAGGAGGAGGTGTAGAGGGAGGTGGAGGAGGAGGAGGTGTAGAGGGAGGTGGAGGAGGAGGAGGTGTAGAGGGAGGTGGAGGAGGAGGAGTGGTGAAGAGGGGAGGTGGAGGGAGGGGAGGTGGAGGTGAGTGGAGGAGCCATCAGGGTACTCCTGGTTCTCCTTCTTCCAGAGTCCTGGATGTTCTCTGATGTTCCTGCATCTCCTGCTCCGCTACTTCCTTCTGCTAGCTGTGTGTGTGTGTGTGTGTGTGTGCGAGAGAGAGAGAGAGAGAGAGAGAGAGAGAGAGAGGGGGGGGAGGGTCTACTATGCGAAGGCAAGTCCTCTTGTCAATCAGCACGGTCGAGCCCCCTCTCGCTCTCTCCCTCTCACCACCAGGGGGCGTGGTTTCACCTAATATGGCGGTCCCGGTGCGTGCGTGCGTGCGTGCGTACGTGCGTGCGTGCGTGTTGAACACATGTCCCCACAAATATAGTAGAAGACAGACAGACAGACAGACAGACAGACAGACAACTTCCGTTGCTCCAGACTGTATGACGGAAGCATTTGAAAATTGTGTGAGGCAACAGTGGCATTCACTAAAAACACCGGTAGGCCTACAATGCACGCTCCACACGTCCCACGCTCCACACGTCCCGCTCCACACGCTCCACACGTCCCACGCTCCACACGTCCCACGCTCCACACGCTCCACACGTCCCACGCTCCACACGTCACACGCTCCACACGTCCCACGCTCCACACGCTCCACACGTCCCACGCTCCACACGTCACACGCTCCACACGTCCCACGCTCCACACGTCCCACGCTCCACACGTCCCACGCTCCACACGTCCCACGCTCCACACGTCACACGCTCCACACGTCACACGCTCCACACGTCCCACGCTCCACACGTCCCACGCTCCACACGTCCCACGCTCCACACGTCCCACGCTCCACACGCTCCACACGTCCCACGCTCCACACGTCCCACGCTCCACACGTCCCACGCTCCACACGCTCCACACGTCACACGCTCCACACGTCCCACGCTCCACACGTCCCACGCTCCACACGCTCCACACGTCCCACGCTCCACACGTCCCACGCTCCACACGTCCCACACGTCCCACGCTCCACACGTCCCGCTCCACACGCTCCACACGTCCCACGCTCCACACGTCCCGCTCCACACGCTCCACACGTCCCACGCTCCACACGCTCCACACGTCCCACGCTCCATACGTCCCACGCTCCACACGTCCCACGCTCCACACGCTCCACACGTCACACGCTCCACACGCTCCACACGTCCCACGCTCCACACGCTCCACACGTCCCACGCTCCACACGTCCCACGCTCCACACGCTCCACACGTCCCACGCTCCACACGTCCCACGCTCCACACGTCCCACGCTCCACACGTCCCGCTCCACACGCTCCACACGTCCCACGCTCCACACGCTCCACACGTCCCACGCTCCATACGTCCCACGCTCCACACGTCCCACGCTCCACACGCTCCACACGTCACACGCTCCACACGCTCCACACGTCCCACGCTCCACACGCTCCACACGTCCCACGCTCCACACGTCCCACGCTCCACACGCTCCACACGTCCCACGCTCCACACGTCCCACGCTCCACACGTCCCACGCTCCACACGCTCCACACGCTCCACACGTCCCACGCTCCACACGCTCCACACGTCCCACGCTCCACACGCTCCACACGCTCCACACGCTCCACACGTCCCACACGCTCCACACGCTCCACACGCTCCACACGTCCCACGCTCCATACGTCCCACGCTCCACACGTCCCACGCTCCACACGCTCCACACGTCCCACGCTCCACACGCTCCACACGTCCCACGCTCCACACGTCCCACGCTCCACACGCTCCACACGTCCCACGCTCCACACGTCCCACACGCTCCACACGCTCCACACGTCCCACGCTCCACACGCTCCACACGCTCCACACGTCCCACGCTCCATACGTCCCACGCTCCACACGTCCCACGCTCCACACGTCCCACGCTCCACACGCTCCACACGTCCCACGCTCCACACGCTCCACACGTCCCACGCTCCACACGTCCCACGCTCCACACGCTCCACACGTCCCACGCTCCACACGCTCCACACGCTCCACACGTCCCAAGCTCCACACGCTCCACACGTCACACGCTCCACACGCTCCACACGTCCCACGCTCCACACGTCCCACGCTCCACACGCTCCATACGTCCCACGCTCCACACGTCCCACGCTCCACACGCTCCACACGTCACACGCTCCACACGTCCCACGCTCCACACGATCCACACGTCCCACGCTCCACACGCTCCACACGTCCTACGCTCCACACGTCCTACGCTCCACACGCTCCACACGTCCCACGCTCCACACGATCCACACGTCCCACGCTCCACACGCTCCACACGTCCTACGCTCCACACGTCCCACGCTCCACACGCTCCACACGTCCTACGCTCCACACGTCCCACGCTCCACACGTCCTACGCTCCACACGTCCCACGCTCCACACGTCCCACGCTCCACACGTCCCACGCTCCACACGCTCCACACGTCCCACGCTCCACACGCTCCACACGTCCCACGCTCCACATGCTCCACACGTCCTACGCTCCACACGTCCCACGCTCCACACGCTCCACACGTCCCACGCTCCACACGTCCTACGCTCCACACGTCCCACGCTCCACACGTCCCACGCTCCACACGCTCCACACGTCCCACGCTCCACACGTCATACGCTCCACACGTCCCACGCTCCACACGTCCCACGCTCCACACGTCCCACGCTCCACACGCTCCACACGCTCCACACGTCCCACGCTCCACACGCTCCACACGTCCCACGCTCCACACGCTCCACACGTCCCACGCTCCACACGCTCCACACGTCCCACGCTCCACACGCTCCACACGCTCCACACGTCCCACGCTCCACACGCTCCACACGTCCTACGCTCCACACGTCCTACGCTCCACACGTCCCACACTCCACACGTCCTACGCTCCACACGTCCCACACTCCACACGTCCCACGCTCCACCCGTCCTACGCTCCACACGTCCCACACTCCACACGTCCTACGCTCCACACGCTCCACAAGCTCCACACGCTCCACACGCTCCACACGTCCCACACGTCCCAAACTCTACTTCCTTCTGGCTCCAAAATATGGAATGAACTTCCCATTACAGTCAGAACTACAGACTCACTCCCAATCTAAACTATGGAATGAACTTCCCATTGCAGTCAGAACTACAGACTCACTCCCAATCTAAACTATGGAATGAATTTCCCATTGCAGTCAACTACAGACTCACTCCCAATCTAAACTATGGAATGAACTTCCCATTGCAGTCAGAACTACAGACTCACTCCCAATCTAAACTATGGAATGAACTTCCCATTGCAGTCAGAACTACAGACTCACTCCCAATCTAAACTATGGAATGAATTTCCCATTGCAGTCAACTACAGACTCACTCCCAATCTAAACTATGGAATGAACTTCCCATTACAGTCAGAACTACAGACTCACTCCCAATCTAAACTATGGAATGAACTTCCCATTGCAGTCAGAACTACAGACTCACTCCCAATCTAAACTATGGAATGAATTTCCCATTGCAGTCAACTACAGACTCACTCCCAATCTAAACTATGGAATGAACTTCCCATTGCAGTCAGAACTACAGACTCACTCCCAATCTAAACTATGGAATGAATTTCCCATTGCAGTCAACTACAGACTCACTCCCAATCTAAACTATGGAATGAACTTCCCATTGCAGTCAGAACTACAGACTCACTCCCAATCTAAACTATGGAATGAACTTCCCATTGCAGTCAGAACTACAGACTCACTCCCAATCTAAACTATGGAATGAACTTCCCATTGCAGTCAGAACTACAGACTCACTCCCAATCTAAACTATGGATTGAACTTCCCATTACAGTCAGAACTACAGACTCACTCCCAATCTAAACTATGGAATGAACTTCCCATTGCAGTCAGAACTACAGACTCACTCCCAATCTAAACTATGGAATGAACTTCCCATTGCAGTCAGAACTACAGACTCACTCCCAATCTAAACTATGGAATGAATTTCCCATTGCAGTCAACTACAGACTCACTCCCAATCTAAACTATGGAATGAACTTCCCATTACAGTCAGAACTACAGACTCACTCCCAATCTAAACTATGGAATGAACTTCCCATTGCAGTCAGAACTACAGACTCACTCCCAATCTAAACTATGGAATGAATTTCCCATTGCAGTCAACTACAGACTCACTCCCAATCTAAACTATGGAATGAACTTCCCATTGCAGTCAGAACTACAGACTCACTCCCAATCTAAACTATGGAATGAACTTCCCATTGCAGTCAGAACTACAGACTCAGTCCCAATCTAAACTATGGAATGAATTTCCCATTGCAGTCAACTACAGACTCACTCCCAATCTAAACTATGGAATGAACTTCCCATTGCAGTCAGAACTACAGACTCACTCCCAATCTAAACTATGGAATGAACTTCCCATTGCAGTCAGAACTACAGACTCACTCCCAATCTAAACTATGGAATGAATTTCCCATTGCAGTCAACTACAGACTCACTCCCAATCTAAACTATGGAATGAACTTCCCATTGCAGTCAGAACTACAGACTCACTCCCAATCTAAACTATGGAATGAACTTCCCATTGCAGTCAGAACTACAGACTCACTCCCAATCTAAACTATGGAATGAACTTCCCATTGCAGTCAGAACTACAGACTCACTCCCAATCTAAACTATGGATTGAACTTCCCATTACAGTCAGAACTACAGACTCACTCCCAATCTAAACTATGGAATGAACTTCCCATTGCAGTCAGAACTACAGACTCACTCCCAATCTAAACTATGGAATGAACTTCCCATTACAGTCAGAACTACAGACTCACTCCCAATCTAAACTATGGAATGAACTTCCCATTACAGTCAGAACTACAGACTCACTCCCAATCTAAACTATGGAATGAACTTCCCATTGCAGTCAGAACTACAGACTCACTCCCAATCTAAACTATGGAATGAACTTCCCATTACAGTCAGAACTACAGACTCACTCCCAATCTAAACTATGGAATGAACTTCCCATTACAGTCAGAACTACAGACTCACTCCCAATCTAAACTATGGAATGAACTTCCCATTACAGTCAGAACTACAGACTCACTCCCAATCTAAACTATGGAATGAACTTCCCATTACAGTCAGAACTACAGACTCACTCCCAATCTAAACTATGGAATGAACTTCCCATTACAGTCAGAACTAGAAAAAGTGCCCTTCTGGGCACAGGTCTCCACCAGGAGGATAGGAGTGTGTGGGATGTTTGGCAAAATGTTTAGGAGTAATATAATCATGTTTTGTGTGTGTGTGTGTGTGTGTGTGTGTGTGTGTGTGTGTGTGTGTGTGTGTGTGTGTGTGAGACACAGCTTGGCCTGTTGTAGCGCCACCATGAGGCTGATTTGAAAACTGGCATTTTTTCCTCAGCCTAGTGGGAATATGCATGCACAGTTTCACCGAAATCGGACGCTGCGTTGAGTAGTTGTGGCGATTTGTACAAAACGGGTACCAAGCGGGCTACTCCTGAAAAGTTTACAAGCCAATCGTAGGCAATGAAGGTGGATTACATGACTATGGAGAGCATGTGTACCGATTTGCGTGAAATTTGGATAACATCTGAAGGAGTAATATTAGAAAATGTGTTTTACATATGTCGGCCTCCTGGTGGCGCTATAAAGAGCAGATGTGAAAAATTCCAGGCAAAGGTTTTTCCTTGGCCTCTAGGGAGTTGGCATACAAAGTTATGTCTGTAGGTGTACTGTCCAAAAACTTGTTTTGCACAAAGCGACCTCCTGGTGGCGCTATAACAGGCCGTTCTGGAAATTGGCATGGCATGGCATCCAGGGAGTGTGTGTGCAAAATGTGGCATCGACCGGGTTAACAGTGCCGGAGATTAGCTGTTCACAGACGGACACACGGACGGACACACGGACGGACGGACGGACACACGGACGGACGGACAGACGGACGGAGTGCAAAACATACTCTCTCCCCATGCCTTCGGCCTGGTGGAGACAACTATAGACTCACTCCCAATCTTAATTATATGGAATGAACTTCCCATTGCAGTCAGAACTACAGACTCACTCCCAATCTAAACTATGGAATGAACTTCCCATTACAGTCATTATATACGTATATATTCCACTGTTACGTTCTTAGCTTACGCATGTTTCATGATAACTACTTGTTATGTAGTGATGTATTGCCATGCTTTTTGTTATTGCTTAAAGGTATATTCAGTGATTTCGCTTCATTCAAATATCACTTATTTTTTCTTTTTATTTGGATAATCCTCCCTACTATAGAGTGTGCTGACCATATAAGGAGTTCCTCCCTGTCCCCAGTGAGCCCCTGGGGTCAAAAAACCCTAGTTTCAGTTTTGGTGGCGGGTGGCAAAGCCTTCATCCAATCAGGATGAGAGGGGCCTTCCTCCAATCATGTGTGGGGGGCGGGCCTTGGTGCACATGCTGTTGCACTTCCCCCCACTGTAGAGTGTGTGCATGTGCACATTTTGTTACCGGGGCGGACTGGGTGGTTTTCCAAATCACCCAAATCACTGAATGCTCCTTTAATGTAAATCGCTCTGGATTAAGAGCGTCTGATAAATGACTAAATTGTTTTAAATTGTAAATTGTATGTAGAAGAGCCTCCATTGGACTGAAGCCAATAGAAGTCTATGTAGGAGAGCCTCCATTGGACTGAAGCCAATAGAAGTCTATGTAGGAGAGCCTCCATTGGACTGAAGCCAATAGAAGTATGTAGGAGAGCCTCCATTGGACTGAAGCCAATAGAAGTCTATGTAGGAGAGCCTCCATTGGACTGAAGCCAATAGAAGTCTATGTAGGAGAGCCTCCATTGGACTGAAGCCTCCATTGGACTGAAGCCAATATAAGTCTATGTAGGAGAGCGTCCATTGGACTGACCAATAGAAGTAGGAGGAGGGAGATGGGGGAGGAGCCTCCAGTGGACTGAAGCCAATAGAAGTAGGAGGAGGGAGATGGGGAGGAGCCTCCATTTGACTGAAGCCAATAGAAGTAGGAGGAGGGAGATGGGGGAGGAGCCTCCATTGGACTGAAGCCAATAGAATTAGGAGGAGGGAGATGGGGGAGGAGCCTCCATTGGACTGAAGCCAATAGAAGTAGGAGGAGGGAGATGGGGGAGGAGCCTCCATTTGACTGAAGCCAATAGAAGTAGGAGGAGGGAGATGGGGAGGAGCCTCCATTGGACTGAAGCCAATAGAAGTAGGAGGAGGGAGATGGGGAGGAGCCTCCATTGGACTGAAGCCAATAGAAGTAGGAGGAGGGAGATGGGGAGGAGCCTCCATTGGTCCGTGTGACGCATAGAGAGACAGGAAAGGATACATGAGAACATAGATCATTATCTGGACCACGTGCACACGCACGCACGCACGCACGCACGCACGCACGCACACACGTGATGTGATTTGTCACCTCTGTTCACAGGCTGTGCTAATGGACACACTGTGTGCTAAACACATTATCCCCATTAGAGAGAGAGAGAGAGAGATTGAGGGGGGGGGGGGGGGGGAGAGAGAGAGAGGGGGGGGGGAGATAGAGAGAGAGGGGGAGAGACAGAGAGAGAGAGAGAGAGAGGGGGGGGGGGGGAGACAGAGCGAGAGAGAGAGAGAGAGAGAGAGAGAGAGAGAGGGGGAGGGGGGAGAGAGAGAGAGAGGGGGGGAGATAGAGAGAGAGGGGGGAGAGAGGGGGGGGAGAGACAGAGAGAGAGAGAGAGAGAGAGAGGGGGGGGAGACAGAGCGAGAAGAGAGAGAGAGAGAGAGAGAGAGAGAGAGAGAGGGGGGGGGGGGGGGAGAGAGAGAGAGAGGGGGGAGATAGAGAGAGAGGGGGGGGAGAGACAGAGAGAAAGAGAGAGAGAGAGAGGGGGGGAGACAGAGCGAGAGAGAGAGAGAGAGAGGGGGGGGGGGACAGAGCGAGAGAGAGAGAGAGAGAGAGAGAGAGAGACAGAGAGAGAGAGACAGAGACAGAGAGAGAGAAAGAGAGAGAGAGAGAGAGAGAGGGGGGGGGGGGGACAGAGCGAGAGAGAGAGAGAGAGAGAGAGAGAGAGAGAGAGAGGGGGGGGAGAGAGAGAGAGAGGGGGGAGATAGAGAGAGAGGGGGAGAGACAGAGAGAAAGAGAGAGAGAGAGAGAGGGGGGGAGACAGAGCGAGAGAGAGAGAGAGAGAGAGGGGGGGGGACAGAGCGAGAGAGAGAGAGAGAGAGACAGAGAGAGACAGAGAGAGAGAGACAGAGACAGAGAGAGAGAAAGAGAGAGAGAGAGAGAGAGACAGAGACAGCGAGAGAGAAAGAGACAGAGATCAATATCACAGTATTGTATACTTCCTGTTCATACAGTCCAAACAGTGAGGAGAAGTGAATACATTTGAAATGAGCATCATGAGCTTCACATCCGAACAATCGAGCTCTCATGAGAGAATACATCATCACCCATCCATCATGCACACACACACACACACACACACACACACACACACACACACACACACACACACACACACACACACACACACACACACACACACACACACTGTGTGCTGTGTGCTGATGCATGCCTTTCTGCTGATCTACAGCTCCGGCTTTTTAGTTCATTAGCAGATTCCGTTTCTTAACATTTGTGATTTGTTTACAAACATCTTGGGGATTTGTCTAAAAACATTGTTTTGTTTACAAACATTTGCAGCAAGAAGTGAACGGAACTCACTTACCCTCTGCTACCATCTAGTGGTGGCAGAGGGTAAGTTGCAGCTATAAAAGAATATTGTGTGAGTTAGTTCTGTAGTCCTACTGCTGCCTTATATGGAGGTGTGACGTCACACTACAGTTCTGTGGTCCTTATATGGAGGCGTGACGTCACACTACAGTTCTGTGGTCCTTATATGGAGGCTTGACGTCACACTACAGTTCTGTAGTGCTTATATGGAGGCGTCACGTAACACTACAGTTCTGTAGTCCTTATATGGAGGCGTCACGTCACACTACAGGTGTTCATTTAGTCTAAAACCATATGGCGGAAAACTGTTCGTCGACTAAAACTAAATCTAAAACTAAAACTAAAACTAAAACTAAAACTAAAACTAAAACTAAAACTAAAACTAAATCAAACTAAGATCTGCAGATCTACAAGCTCCCAACGCACTCTGAAAATAGCAGATCTACAAGCTCCCAACGCACTCTGAAAATAGCAGATCTACAAGCTCCCAACGCACTCTGAAAATAGCAGATCTACAAGCTCCCAACGCACTCTGAAAATAGCAGATCTACAAGCTCCCAGTCCCCACGCACTCTGAAAAGAGCAGATCTACAAGCTCCCAACGCACTCTGAAAATAGCAGATCTACAAGCTCCCAACGCACTCTGAAAATAGCAGATCTACACGCTCCCAACGCACTCTGAAAATAGCAGATCTACAAGCTCCCAACGCACTCTGAAAATAGCAGATCTACAAGCTCCCAACGCACTCTGAAAATAGCAGATCTACAAGCTCACAACGCACTCTGAAAATAGCAGATCTACAAGCTCACAACGCACTCTGAAAATAGCAGATCTACAAGCTCCCAACGCATTCTGAAAATAGCAGATCTACAAGCTCCCAACGCACTCTGAAAATAGCAGATCTACAAGCTCCCAACGCATTCTGAAAATAGCAGATCTACAAACTCCCAACGCACTCTGAAAAGAGCAGATCTACAAGCTCCCAACGCACTCTGAAAATAGCAGATCTACAAGCTCCCAACGCACTCTGAAAATAGCAGATCTACAAACTCCCAACGCACTCTGAAAAGAGCAGATCTACAAGCTCCCAACGCACTCTGAAAATAGCAGATCTACAAGCTCACAACGCACTCTGAAAATAGCAGATCTACAAGCTCACAACGCACTCTGAAAATAGCAGATCTACAAGCTCACAACGCACTCTGAAAATAGCAGATCTACAAGCTCCCAACGCACTCTGAAAATAGCAGATCTACAAGCTCCCAACACACTCTGAAAATAGCAGATCTACAAGCTCCCAACGCACTCTGAAAATAGCAGATCTACAAGCTCCCAACACGTCGTGCTGATTGAACAGCGGGAGCAAATTCTGATTTAGTATTTATAAAAAACACCATTTAGTTTTAGTCCTATTTGGTCTTAGTCTTAGTCTAGTTTTAGTCGTATTTATAGTCACCTGAAATGGTCTTAGTCTAAGTCTTAGTCCGCCGATTACAATTTACAATGTATGTATGTTATCAGATGCTCTTAATCCAGAGTGATTTACAGTAAGCAAGAACAAAAAGCATGGCAAAATATCACATATCTCATGAATCATGCTTAAGCTAAGAACGTAACTGTTATATACTGTATAGTGTATGGTCTTGCTATAATGATCATGCCATGGTTTTCCTATAGCCTATACTATATCATGACAGGAGATGGTGCTGTTGGCAGTTTGCCAGGTTCCTATGGTCATGTTAAATGGGTTCACTTCCAGGTTGCCAGGGGGGATGGAGAAAAGTAGCCATATTGAATCCCACATGGTTTCTGTATTGTTTGATCTGCAAATCTGATATAAAGCGTCAAAGACATAAAGACTGAGTTTGTGCCTTTCTTGATGTGAAGTTACCACAGTAACAGTGGAATATATCTTGCCACCCTAATTGAAAGAAAGCCAAGCACCCCGTTTATCCGTCCGCCTTTGTTCGCCTCCTCCTACCAAACCACACCGTGTGCACACATCTCACCATCACCGTCATATTTACCTTCTCCTACCAAACCACACCGTTTGCACACATCTCACCATCACCGTCATATTTACCTCCTCCTACCAAACCACACCGTTTGCACACATCTCACCATCACCGTCATATTTACCTTCTCCTACCAAACCACACCGTGTGCACACATCTCACCATCACGTCATATTTACCTCCTCCTACCAAACCACACCGTGTGCACACATCTCACCATCACCGTCATATTTACCTCCTCCTACCAAACCACACCGTTTGCACACATCTCACCATCACCGTCATATTTACCTCCTCCTACCAAACCACACCGTTTGCACACATCTCACCATCACCGTCATATTTACCTTCTCCTACCAAACCACACCGTGTGCACACATCTCACCATCACGTCATATTTACCTCCTCCTACCAAACCACACCGTGTGCACACATCTCACCATCACCGTCATATTTACAGTACAATACCCATTTCTATGAAAAACACATTATTGCGCAACACCACCAGCCTCCAGCGGGGAGAGTGGTTTCACCGACCAGGCTAGGGAGCCCCGCTCAGGTCTGCGGAAAATGACCGCGGGGCATGGGTTGCCAGGTAAAACAATAATAATAATAATTTAAAAAAAAACAATAAAAAATATCGGTATCGGACGATTAATTAATAAAAAATCGGTGATCAGTATCGGCCCCCAAAAACGTGATCGGAGCACCTCTACCAATAAGGACCCACCACCAGCAACAACACGCCACCAACCAGGTTCTGGAGGTGTAGGACTCAACCACCTCTACCAATAAGGACCACCAGCAACAACACGCCACCAGTACCTCACTGTTCATGTTCATACTCAATACCTTTACAGTCATTTCATGTTACTCACTACTATTACACCTTCTCTTACTCACTACTATTACACCTTCTCTTACTCACTACTATTACACCTTCTCTTACTCACTACTATTACACCTTCTCTTTACTCACTACTATTACACCTTCTCTTACTCACTACTATTACACCTTCTCTTACTCACTACTATTACACCTTCTCTTACTCACTACTATTACACCTTCTCTTACTCACTACTATTACACCTTCTCTTACTCACTACTATTACACCTTCTCTTTACTCACTACTATTACACCTTCTCTTACTCACTACTATTACACCTTCTCTTACTCACTACTATTACACCTTCTCTTACTCACTACTATTACACCTTCTCTTACTCACTACTATTACACCTTCTCTTTACTCACTACTATTACACCTTCTCTTACTCACTACTATTACACCTTCTCTTACTCACTACTATTACACCTTCTCTTACTCACTACTATTACACCTTCTCTTACTCACTACTATTACACCTTCTCTTACTCACTACTATTACACCTTCTCTTACTCACTACTATTACACCTTCTCTTACTCACTACTATTACACCTTCTCTTACTCACTACTATTACACCTTCTCTTACTCACTACTATTACACCTTCTCTTACTCACTACTATTACACCTTCTCTTACTCACTACTATTACACCTTCTCTTACTCACTACTATTACACCTTCTCTTACTCACTACTATTACACCTTCTCTTATATCTACATGTTACTCACTACTATTACACCTTCTCTTATATCTACATGTTACTCACTACTATTACACCTTCTCTTATATCTACATGTTACTCACTACTATTACACCTTCTCTTATATCTACATGTTACTCACTACTATTACACCTTCTCTTATATCTACATGTTACTCACTACTATTACACCTTCTCTTATATCTACATGTTACTCACTACTATTACACCTTCTCTTATATCTACATGTTACTCACTACTATTACACCTTCTCTTATATCTACATGTTACTCACTACTATTACACCTTCTCTTATATCTACATGTTACTCACTACTATTACACCTTCTCTTATATGTTTCATGTTACTCACTACTATTACACCTTCTCTTATATGTTTCATGTTACTCACTACTATTACACCTTCTCTTATATCTCTTATTTCATGTTACTCACTACTATTACACCTTCTATATAATGGAACTATGCATGTACACTTTATAGTGTTTCATGTTACTCACTACTATTACACCTTCTCTTATATCCAAAAATAAAATAGCCTATGACAAAATATGCAGTGTGTTGTCCACAGATACAACTCTGAAATCTCCGTATTTGCCCAAATTGTGCTGAGCGCGGCCCGAACGTCTAGTCTATATAATGGAACTATGCATGTACACTTTATAGTGTCTACATAAAAATGCTATAAGTGTCACAAAGTGGTTCTGGAGGTGTAGGACTCAACCAACCAGGTTCTGGAGGTGTAGGACTCAACCAACCAGGTTCTGGATGTGTAGGACTCAACCAACCAGGTTCTGGAGGTGTAGGACTCAACCAACCAGTGGTTCTGGAGGTGTAGGACTCAACCAACCAGTGGTTCTGGAGGTGTAGGACTCAACCAACCAGGTTCTGGAGGTGTAGGACTCAACCAACCAGGTTCTGGATGTGTAGGACTCAACCAACCAGTGGTTCTGGAGGTGTAGGACTCAACCAACCAGGTTCTGGAGGTGTAGGACTCAACCAACTAGGTTCTGGAGGTGTAGAACTCAACCAACCAGTGGTTCTGGAGGTGTAGGACTCAACCAACCAGGTTCTGGAGGTGTAGGACTCAACCAACCAGTGGTTCTGGAGGTGTAGGACTCAACCAACCAGTGGTTCTGGAGGTGTAGGACTCAACCAACCAGGTTCTGGAGGTGTAGGACTCAACCAACCAGGTTCTGGATGTGTAGGACTCAACCAACCAGTGGTTCTGGAGGTGTAGGACTCAACCAACCAGTGGTTCTGGAGGTGTAGGACTCAACCAACCAGTGGTTCTGGAGGTGTAGGACTCAACCAACCAGTGGTTCTGGAGGTGTAGGACTAAACCAACCAGGTTCTGGAGGTGTAGGACTCAACCAACCAGTGGTTCTGGAGGTGTAGGACTCAACCAACCAGGTTCTGGAGGTGTAGGACTCAACCAACCAGTGGTTCTGGAGGTGTAGGACTCAACTAACCAGTGAATCTGGAGGTGTATGACTCAACCAACCAGGTTCTGGAGGTGTAGGACTCAACCAACCAGTGGTTCTGGAGGTGTAGGACTCAACCAACCAGGTTCTGGAGGTGTAGGACTCAACCAACCAGGTTCTGGAGGTGTAGGACTCAACCAACCAGCTTCTGGAGGTGTAGGACTCAACCAACCAGCTTCTGGAGGTGTAGGACTCAACCAACCAGTGGTTCTGGAGGTGTAGGACTCAACCAACCAGCTTCTGGAGGTGTAGGACTCAACCAACCAGTGGTTCTGGAGGTGTAGGACTCAACCAACCAGCTTCTGGAGGTGTAGGACTCAACCAACCAGCTTCTGGAGGTGTAGGACTCAACCAACCAGGTTCTGGAGGTGTAGGACTCAACCAACCAGGTTCTGGAGGTGTAGGACTCAACCAACCAGGTTCTGGAGATGTAGGACTCAACCAACCAGTGGTTCTGGAGGTGTAGGACTCAACCAACCAGGTTCTGGAGGTGTAGGACTCAACCAACCAGCTTCTGGAGGTGTAGGACTCAACCAACCAGCTTCTGGAGGTGTAGGACTCAACCAACCAGGTTCTGGAGGTGTAGGACTCAACCAACCAGGTTCTGGAGGTGTATGACTCAACCAACCAGGCACAGGCAGAGGAGTGAATATTCAAGTGGTTTTGATTCTCAAAAAACGCACACTGTGAAATCAACAACTATGACTTGGAATAACTATGAATAAACTAGGCAAACACAAGGAACTGACCACATCATTCACAACGACGAACTGACATGGAACTGAAAACACTGGGGCATAAATATTTAGACAAAGACTCACTACACACAGGTGAACTGAAACACACAATCAACACTGGGACAGGGTAACAGACACCAGAACACAGGTGGCTAGAGTTACACTGATACAGACAACAGGACACAGGTGGCTAGAGTTACACTGATACAGACACCAGAACACAGGTGGCTAGAGTTACACTGATACAGACAACAGGACACAGGTGGCTAGAGTTACACTGATACAGACAACAGGACACAGGTGGCTAGAGTTACACTGATACAGACACCAGGACACAGGTGGCTAGAGTTACACTGATACAGACAACAGGACACAGGTGGCTAGAGTTACACTGATACAGACAACAGGACACAGGTGGCTAGAGTTACACTGATACAGACACCAGGACACAGGTGGCTAGAGTTACACTGATACAGACAACAGGACACAGGTGGCTAGAGTTACACTGATACAGACAACAGAACACAGGTGGCTAGAGTTACACTGATACAGACACCAGAACACAGGTGGCTAGAGTTACACTGATACAGACACCAGGACACAGGTGGCTAGAGTTACACTGATACAGACAACAGGACACAGGTGGCTAGAGTTACACTGATACAGACACCAGGACACAGGTGGCTAGAGTTACACTGATACAGACAACAGGACACAGGTGGCTAGAGTTACACTGATACAGACACCAGGACACAGGTGGCTAGAGTTACACTGATACAGACAACAGGACACAGGTGGCTAGAGTTACACTGATACAGACAACAGGACACAGGTGGCTAGAGTTACACTGATACAGACACCAGAACACAGGTGGCTAGAGTTACACTGATACAGACAACAGGACACAGGTGGCTAGAGTTACACTGATACAGACAACAGGACACAGGTGGCTAGAGTTACACTGATACAGACACCAGAACACAGGTGGCTAGAGTTACACTGATACAGACAACAGGACACAGGTGGCTAGAGTTACACTGATACAGACACCAGGACACAGGTGGCTAGAGTTACACTGATACAGACAACAGGACACAGGTGGCTAGAGTTACACTGATACAGACATCAGGACACAGGTGGCTAGAGTTACACTGATACAGACAACAGGACACAGGTGGCTAGAGTTACACTGATACAGACAACAGGACACAGGTGGCTAGAGTTACACTGATACAGACATCAGGACACAGGTGGCTAGAGTTACACTGATACAGACAACAGGACACAGGTGGCTAGAGTTACACTGATACAGACATCAGGACACAGGTGGCTAGAGTTACACTGATACAGACAACAGGACACAGAGGCTAGAGTTACACTGATACAGACAACAGGACACAGAGGCTAGAGTTACACTGATACAGACATCAGGACACAGGTGGCTACAGGGACAAGGCAGGAGAACGCAAACAAGGCAGACAGGAAATCACAGAACACTACGACAAAATAAGGTACAGAACACAAATTTAAGTAAAAGTCCCAAAACACGTTCATGTCAATAACAGACCTCGAGTCGTCAATGTGTGCTTCCTTTATTTTATTGAAAAATGATAAAATATACGGAGAGAGAGAGAGAGAGAGAGAGAGAGAGAGAGAGAGAGAGAGAGAGAGAGAGAGAGAGAGAGAGAGAAGAGAGAGAGAGAAATGCCAACATAAAAGATACAAATTCACACAGTGGATCACAGTTAGACATTTATGAAGTCAAAGCTTATTGTTTTGCACGAATTAGATCCATAACAATAAGAATAACGATAATAATAATACAATTCAAATTAATAATAATACAATTAAAAGTAATAATAATAATAATAATAATAATAATAATAGTAATAGTAATAGTAATAGTAATAGTAATAGTAATAGTAATAGTAATAACGTCAGGCGTTAACGAGCGTTCCAAGTGAGTAATGTAACTAAACTCTCTCAAAAGCTCATGGTTGTGACAGCATGCCAAGCGTCTTTGCATTCCTACTTCACAGTAAGACACACACACACACACACACTTTTTGGGAAGGAAATGGCTCCGCAACGGGTTTTGCTCGATTTGTCTGTGTGTTAGGCAGTCCTTCGCCTGTCTGCGTGTACATGGCTGTTACACAGAGCTTCGCCTGTCTGCGTGTACATGGCTGTTACACAGAGCTTCGCCTGTCTGCGTGTACATGGCTGTTACAGAGCTTCGCCTGTCTGCGTGTACATGGCTGTTACAGAGCTTCGCCTGTCTGCGTGTACATGGCTGTTACAGAGCTTCGCCTGTCTGCTTAAGCTAGCTTCGTACGGTTCCGCTGCGTTCTCAGTGTAGTGGTAAGCTAGCTTCGTACGGTTCCGCTGCGTTCTCAGTGTAGCGGTAAGCTAGCTTCATACGGTTCCGTTGCGTTCTCAGTGTAGCGGTAAGCTAGCTACGTACGGTTCCGTTGCGTTCTCAGTGTAGTGGTAAGCTAGCTTCGTACGGTTCCGCTGCGTTCTCAGTGTAGCGGTAAGCTAGCTTCATACGGTTCCGTTGCGTTCTCAGTGTAGCGGTAAGCTAGCTACGTACGGTTCCGTTGCCTCCCCAATGCAGCGGTTAGCATACAATCTGCATGGATACGAAAACTAAATTAAACGCTTTCAACAAGAATAAAACAAGAAAAAACAAGAAAAAAACAAGGTGTGTTTGCAAATGGACACACGACTCACATCTGGGCTTCTAAATCTAAAGTAGCTTTGATATCGGTGTGTGTGTGTGTGTGTGTGTGTGTGTGTGTGTGTGTGTGTGTGTGTGTGTGTGTGTGTGTGTGTGTGTGTGTGTGTGTGTTAACCTGTGTATCGCGATGCACCGACAAATCAGAAATAAGCCCCCAGAACTTCGCCGCTCTGTTCATCCTAATTTAAAGCAGTGGTTCCCAAACTTGTCCATGTCAAGGACCCCCAAGTTGACAGTAACAGCCCCGCGGACCCCCATTTGAAGAGATATGCCAGGGACCCCCATTTGAAGAGATATGCCAGGGACCCCCATTTGAAGAGATATGCCAGGGACCCCCATTAGAAGAGATATGCCAGGGACCCCCATAAGAGAAGATTTCTACGACTCTAGCAGTGATTCTCAACCTGTTTAATTTCAAGGACCCTCCAGTTTGACATGCATTAGTCTACGGACCCCCATTTAATGGCATTTCTATCTCTGGGACCCCAATTTATATTGTAAAATCAATGTTAATTTAACTCTGAGAGTGTACACATGGAACCAAATGGACCCATTGGACCCATCAGGGTCCATTTGTACACTCTCAGAGTTACAGACCCATAAGGGTCCATTTGGTTCCTAACTATCATTTAGCAGGGGACCCCCATTTTTTTTTTTAAGATATTTTTTTGCGGCTTATGCCTTTTATTGGTTTTTTGAAGGGACAGGAAACGGGAGAGAGATGGGGGAAGACATGCAGTAAAGGCCGTGTCGGGCTCGGGAGTCGAACCCGCGGCACACTGCGACTGGATTACCAGTCGGGTGCCCAGACGGTTACGCCACCGCCTGGGCGGGGACCCCCATTTGAACAGACATGCCAGGGACCCCCATTTGAACAGACATGCCAGGGACCCCCATTTGAACAGACATGCCAGGGACCCCCATTTGAACAGACATGCCAGGGACCCCCATTTGAACAGACATGCCAGGGACCCCCAGGGACCCCCCAGGGACCCCCAGGGACCCCCATGGACCCCCCCAGGGACCCCCCAGGGACCCCCATTTGAACAGACATGCCAGGGACCCCACAGGGACCCCACAGGGACCCCCAGGGACCCCCCAGGGACCCCCATGAGAGAAGATGTTTACGGCTCAACCCGTTGAGAATACAAATCAAAAGTTTGGGAACCACTGGGTTAGGGGGTGTGGTTAGGGGCGGGGCTAGTCGCTGTCATCGGACCAGCCAATCAGATCCATGGTTAGGGTTAGGGGGGTGTGGTTAGGGGCGGGGCTAGTCGCTGTCATCGGACCAGCCAATCAGATCCATGGCTTCCAGAGCCGCCATGCCGCGGCTCGTCCGAACGCTGCAGCTCTTCGTAGAGTTCTGATTGGAGGAGGAGGAGGAGGAGGCCCGCATGCTCACCTGCACCCCCCCTCCTCCCACCTGACCTCTGACCTCCTCCACGCTGAGGTCGCGACCTCTGGCCTCCGACGACGACGACCCCTGGACCACCATCACCCCCCCCGCTCCTCCCCCCCCCTGACCCCTGATGACCTCGCTGCGGACCCCCTCGCTGCGGTGGTGATGGTGGTGACCTTTGAACTTGGCGGTCACTCCCCCCCCCATGTCCATGTCACGGTCCATGTCCAGGGAGGACAGCATGTCCCCGAACGTCCCCCCCAGCACCGGGACGGGGGACGAGGAGGACAACCCGCCCTGGCGAAGACCCTTCAGCATGTTCTGGAGCCCCCCTCCCTCCTCCTCCTCCTCTTCCTCCTCCTCATCCTCTTCCTCCCCAAAGCCCCCCGGAGAGGAGGAGAACCCCCCCCTCAGGATGGTGGTCATCGTGCTCCTCTGGAGCTCCCCCTGGTGGGAGGGGCGGGGCATCTCCCAGGAGGAGGTGCACTGCTGCTCCTCCACCATCGCTCCCCCTCCCCCTCCCCCCCCGCCCGGGAAGCGGCGGGTTAGGGTCACCTGCAGCCCCCTCCCCCCCACACTCCCCCCCCCCCGCAACGCTGTTAAGGTCCACCTCCGGAGGAGGAGTACCGCCTTCCTCATCCTCATCATCATCATCCTCGTCCTGTCCGAAGGCCTCCTGGAAGCCCCTCCCCCTCAGCATGATGGCGTGGAGCCCCGCCCCCCCTCCTCCGGACCCCCGCTCGGCGGCGGTGTCTCCGTTGCTGAGGGTCCGCAGCAGAGAGCTGACCCCGCTGACGGCGCTGACCCCGGCGCTGCTCAGGCTGTTGTTGGACTCCTGGGAGTGAGAGCGGAAGAAGGACGATGACGAACCCCCCAGGGTCATGGGCGAGAAGAACTGAGAGAGAGAGAGAGAGAGAGAGAGAGAGAGAGAGAGAGTTTA
The DNA here is from genome assembly GCF_951216825.1 of Electrona antarctica. Classification (NCBI taxonomy): domain Eukaryota; kingdom Metazoa; phylum Chordata; class Actinopteri; order Myctophiformes; family Myctophidae; genus Electrona; species Electrona antarctica. The sequence goes on from NW_027637222.1 coordinate 85,411, forward strand.
TATGAAGGTTTTCAGTCAGGATCTGTACCCAGTACCCTTTGTACTGGTCCTGTTGGACCTTAGTGCAGCGTTTGATACTATTGACCTCCACCTTTTAATGACCTTAGTGCAGCGTTTGATACTATTGACCTCCACCTTTTAATGACCTTAGTGCAGCGTTTGATACTATTGACCTCCACACAATTTTTTCTTTTTAAGATTTATTTTTATTTTTTCCTTTTTATTGATAGATTAACAGTAGGTATACAGGAAACGGGGAGAGAGATATGGGGGGGGGGGGGGGGGGAGACACAGCAAAGTTTGTCGGGATCGGGACTCGAACCTGTGACACACTGTCATGCTGGATTACCAGCCTAGGTGCCTCGACCGCTAAGCCGGCCCAGGCCTGAGCAACACCTTTTAATGACTTTAGTGCTGCATTTGATTCTGTTGACCTCCACATGTTGTTGAAGAGACTAAGAGCACCTGGTTGGCCTTAAGGGTTCTGCACTGAAGTGGTCTGAGTCTTATCTGATTTCAGTTTGTAAAAGTTCAAACTCTTTGGCTGCCCCCATGTGGCCACAGATGGTAGTTAGCTTGTGCCGCCAGGATTTGAGCAAATTACTACTCTTTCACATCCGTTTTCCTGTCAGCTCCCAGACCTCCATTGTAAAACATGGCTTATGTTAGCATTAGCTCACGCTGTTTATCCTTATCTTATGTTAGCATTACCATGCACTGTTTATCTTTACCTTATGTTAGCATTAGCATGCACTGTTTATCTCTATCTTATGTTAGCATTAGCTCATGCTGTTTATCCTTATCTTATGTTAGCATTAGCATGCACTGTTTATCTCTATCTTATGTTAGCATTAGCTCATGCTGTTTATCCTTATCTTATGTTAGCATTAGCATGCACTGTTTATCTCTATCTTATGTTAGCATTAGCACGCGCTGTTTATCTTTCGCCAGAAACGTTAACATTTTAATCGCGATGCCGTGAAAAATCTGAAAACTGATCCGAACATCGGATGGATGATCAAGACCACGGACGGACAGCGTAGTTTCCGGGAAAACCGCCAATGAAGATCGTAATTTTAACGGGACTCCATGGAATGCGCGCGCGTGTTTCGTGCCAGCGGCCGTGGGGGTGAGCGTGAACATGGGCGTTGCCGTTGCCTGTGTTGGACCTCTCCATGAGTATCTCCTCTCTCTCCTCCTAACACTAACACTAACATTAACCAGTATAAATGTACTCACAGAGGACATGTTGGACCTGAAGGTCGTAGGGGGACTAGAGGACATGTTGGACCTCTCTATCAGTCTCTCCTCCCAGAGCTTCAGTCTCCTCTCTCTCTCCTCCAGCTCCTTCTCCTTGGAGTAAAGCTCTCTCTCCAGCTTATGCAGACGCTCCAGGGTGGCCTCGATCTCACACCTAGGCACGCACACACGCACGCACGAAGAGCACAGCACGCGCACGCGCACACACACACACACACACACACACACACACACACACACACACACACACACACACACACACACACACACACACACACACACACACACACACACACACACACACACACACACACACACCTTATTTCAGAAACATGGCTTCACGATAATATTACATGTCTCTATCCTTTGGAAAATTATAATGCTATTCATTCCTGTAGAAACACCACAACAGGTGGTGGTGTTTCCCTCTAAGTTTCAGACCAGTTTAATTTCAAGGAAAAAAAGGAGCTAAACCAGTATTTTGATAAGACCTCAGTGGAAGCTGTGTTTGTGGAAATTCCATCATGCTTACCCTTTGATGGGGAAAGCATCATAATTGGGTACATTTACAGACCACCTGAGTCAGATCTTGCCATTTTTAATGATGCCCTTTATCACACGCTTGAAATGATTTCTAAAGAGCGGAAAAGGTGTGTATTATTAGGAGACTTTAATGTAAACCTTCTCAACAGTAAACGGTCAGCTACTGTAGATTTTCTTAATGTTCTTTATTCTACTTATTTGTAGCCTTCAATTCTCAGACCCTCCAGAATAACTACTTCATCAGCCACACTCATTGATAATATTTTAATTAACTTTTTGAACCTTGAAATTACTTCTGGCCTCTTGTTAAATGATATTTCAGATCATCTCCCAGTTTTCCAATTAATTCATATTAATGATAATGCACTTAGTAATAACTTGGTACAAGAGGAAATTAAATATCGTAAATATTCCAAAAGGAATGTAGAATTCTTCATATCTTCTATAAAGTGTGTTTCATGGGATGGTGTTTTAGGGCTGCAAGATGTGGAGAAGGCTTACCAGTTGTTCTTAATGCTTTTTAATCCTGTCTTTGAGAAATGCTTCCCAATGATAACTTCTACAAAAGAGAAAAAAGCTCCTAAAGCAAACCTTTGGTTCACCACAGAATTAAGTCCCACGCCTCTTAATGTGGACACTTATGAGAAATACAAAAATGCTTTCACTCAATCTGTAAGGAATGCAAAAAAGAAATATTTCTCAGATAAATTCATCCATGCATCTAATGACACTAAGTCCACGTGGAGTGTCATTAATCAATTGTTACAACGCAAAAAACACCAATTAATTGTTCCAGTTGAGGTACTAGGAAATTAAGGTTCTCCTCTCAATCAGGGAGAGATTGCAAATGGTTTAAATGATTTCTTTGTCAATATTGGCCTCTCGCTGGCAGCGAACATAAATGATTCTGATGAAATACCAGCTAGTCTGATTAAGGGTCAGTTTTCTCCACTCTGCAGTTTTGAGCCCCCCAGTATTAACCCTAACCCTAACACTAACCCTAACCCCAGTATTGCTGAAGTGAGAAGCATTCAGAATTCTGCTGAAGGGCATGATGGGTTCAGAAGTAGTTTCATCAAAGAAATAATTGATTTTATTATTCAACCTTTAACTCATATTTTTGGTTTATCTTTACAATCTGGTGTCGTTCCGCATGAACTCAAAATAGCAAAAGTTGTGCCGCTACACAAATCAGGAGATTCAAATAGTTTTAGCAATTATCGTCCTATATCAATTCTTCCCTGCTTTTCAAAAATTTTGGAAAAACTTATCTACTCCAGAATTTCAACTCACTTACTTCAGAACAACATCCTCTATTGCCACCAATATAGATTTCGCAAGAAATACTCAACTGAACAAGCTCTGTTACAGCTTGCTAACAATATCTCTTCTGCTCTAGAAGATGAGAAACTTGTCCTTGGGGTTTTCTTGGATTTAACCAAAGCTTTCGATACTGTAAATCATAAAATTCTTGTTTCTAAACTTAATAGATATGGCCTTCAGGATGTTGCTCTCAAGTGGTTTTCTAATTATCTAGAAGACAGAGACCAATATGTATGTATCAATGGTTGCATATCTGCAAAGTTGAAAATCTCAGTCGGGGTGCCACAGGGCTCCATACTTCATTATTTTTTATTTATATTAATGATTTAACCATGAACTGCAATAAGTTTCTTCCTATTTTATTTGCAGATGATACCAATCTCATTGCCTCACACAGGGATTTAAATACTCTCGTTAAATATGTTAATGATGAATTGTTGGATGTTTTCAAATGGTTTCAATTGAATAAGCTTACTCTCAATATAAAAAAATGCAACTTCAGGATTTTTAGCAATATTAACAAAACATTTCCCAAAGAAAAACCTAAAATTGTAATCAATGGCTCTGAAATTTACCAGGTTCCACATATTAAATTCTTGGGTGTCATTATAGACGAACATTTAAATTGGAAACAACATATTGATACTGTATGTATGAAGTCTATGAAGATGCTTGGTATATTCAGAAAAATCTGCCCTTTTGTTCTTCCTTCATGTCACTTAACACTCTATTATAGCTTAATTTTCCCTCATATTAATTACTGTAATATTGTCTGGGCTGCTACATATTCAACACATCTCTCTAAATTACTGATCATTCAAAAAAGGTTTCTGAGAATGATTTCACATTCAAATCGGTATGAGCCGTCTGCCCCGCTCTTTATCAAATATTCACTATTACCCATTGACAAAGTAAACGTTTTTCAGACCTGTTTATTTATGTTTAAATTCAAAAAATGCAAACAAGACATTCCCTCTTCTTTTCACAATTTTCTCCGTATTACTTCTGACATTCACTCCTACCCCACAAGGCAAAGAGATGATTTTGAATTACCTTTTTGTCGCACTTCCAAACATCAATCTTTCATCAAATTTAGAGGCCCTCATCTATGGAATTCCCTAGATGCTTCACTTAAATCCTCATTATCCTTGGCAATATTCAAATAACATCTAAATAAATATCTTATTTCTTCCTCTCTGTAGATTACATGATTTACTTTTATGTGTTATATTTTCTTTTGTGTGTTTGTTGTTTGTATTGTTTATTTCCCTTTTTTGTGCAGTCTGTGTTTTTTATTTCTTTATTGCACATCTGCCCCCCTTTGCCAAACTTGTAGACTTTTGTATTGTTCTTAATTTAACTTTTAATCTGTTTTAAATCAATTGACCTCATACAGGAAAGGATTCCAAATAAGCCAGCTGGCTTCTTCCTTTCCTTGCATTGTATTTTTGTTTTTTGATATGTATTGTCTATTTTTTGGACTACATGCTAAATAAATTAACCTAAACCTAAAAATTCCTAACCTTATACACTCAGTAAAACTATGTCTAAACCTGACCTTATTCCTAACCTTATACACTCAGTAAAACTATGTCTAAACCTGACCTTATTCCTAACCTTATAAACTCAGTCAAACTATGTCTAAACCTGACCTTATTCCTAACCTTATAAACTCAGTAAAACTATGTCTAAACCTGACCTTATTCCTAACCTTAACCTCATTAAAACTATGTCTAAACCTAACCTTATTCCTAACCTTAACCTCAGTACAACTATGTCTAAACCTGACCTTATTCCTAACCTTAACCTCAGTAAAACTATGTCTAAACCTAACCTTATTCCTAACCTTATAAACTCAGTAAAACTATGTCTAAACCTGACCTTATTCCTAACCTTAACCTCAGTAAAACTATGTCTAAACCTAACCTTATTCCTAACCTTAACCTCAGTAAAACTATGTCTAAACCTGACCTTATTCCTAACCTTATAAACTCAGTAAAACTATGTCTAAACCTGACCTTATTCCTAACCTTATAAACTCAGTAAAACTATGTCTAACCATAACTGTATAAAGTGACCACATGTAACCAAATGGACCAGTAAGGATCCTGCTGTCATTTCATTGAAAATTATGATGCTTTTCATCACCACAAGAGGGCGGTGTGGCTCTGCTGAGTGAGTTACTGGAGCCTCAGGAAGTCAAAGCACTCAGATCACACTGACCCTTAATATGCACGCACGCACGCACGCACGCACACACGCACGCACGCACGCACGCACGCACGCACGCACGCACGCACGCACGCACGCACAGTTTCCACAGACACTAAGTGTCTCAGAATTGATTGCCTTGCTGTACTCATGTCAAACATACATAGAATGTCTCACCTCTCTCTCACTCTCTCTCTCCCTCTCCCTCCTCCTCCCCCGCTCTCTCTCTCTCTCTCTCTCTCCTCCTCCCTCCTCCCCCCCCTCTCCCCCCTCCCCCCCCCCCCTCTCTCTCTCTCTCTCTCTCTCTCTCTCTCTCTCTCTCTCTCTCTCTCTCTCTCTCTCTCTCTCTCTCTCACTCTCGCTCTCTCCTCTCCTCCTCCCCCCCCTCTCTCTCTCTCTCTCTCTCTCTCTCTATTCAAAGGAGCTTTATTGGCATGAGAAAACATACGTTTACATTGCCAAAGCAAAAGTGGAACAACAAAATCAAGATACAACAATGTATAAATATTGGATATAAATAGGAATTAAATAAAGGTGTAAACAGAGCTGTGTTACATTAACACTTTGGGTAATACTATCTTGTGAAATGTTTGATTCTGATTGGTCAATTGATGAATTCAGTGGTGAGTTATTTCTTGATAACAGACCGCTGTCTAATCAAACCCTCGGAGCACCTGCTGTGCGGCTGCGCCCCGCTTGATTTACTGCTGTTTCCAACATGACAGCCATGAAAACACACACAGACGCAGCCCTGCAGCTGGCCAGACGCAGCCCTGCAGCTGGCCAGACGCAGCCCTGCAGCTGGCCAGACGCAGCCCTGCAGCCCTGCAGCTGGCCAGACGCAGCCCTGCAGCTGGCCAGACGCAGCCCTGCAGCTGGCCAGACGCAGCCCTGCAGCTGGCCAGACGCAGCCCTGCAGCTGGCCAGACGCAGCCCTGCAGCTGGCCAGACGCAGCCCTGCAGCTGGCCGGACGCAGCCCTGCAGCTGGCCAGACGCAGCCCTGCAGCTGGCCAGACGCAGCCCTGCAGCTGGCCAGACGCAGCCCTGCAGCTGGCCAGACGCAGCCCTGCAGCTGGCCGGACGCAGCCCTGCAGCTGGCCAGACGCAGCCCTGCAGCCCTGCAGCTGGCCAGCTGCAGCCCTGCAGCTGGCCAGACGCAGCCCTGCAGCTGGCCAGACGCAGCCCTGCAGCTGGCCAGACGCAGCCCTGCAGCTGGCCAGACGCAGCCCTGCAGCTGGCCAGACGCAGCCCTGCAGCTGGCCAGACGCAGCCCTGCAGCTGGCCAGACGCAGCCCTGCAGCTGGCCGGACGCAGCCCTGCAGCTGGCCAGACGCAGCCCTGCAGCTGGCCAGACGCAGCCAGAAACAACTTATGGGATACATTTTTTAGTTGAGTTTTGGGTCAATGTATTAATTTAGGTAAGCAGGATAATATCTGGTGGTCGTTGTCAGGATAGAATTTACCTTCAGGGTGATTCAACCTTAGAGTATAATATGAATAGAGAAACCCTGAGGCCAAATGGACAAAGTGGCCGAATTTGTTATTGCAGTTTGGACCCAAACACGTGAACGCGCTGGTCCGTTGACTATCATTGCGCACGTTCATGATGACACGTGAACGCTGTTTCATACGTGAATGCACGTGAACGCGTGCAATGATAGTCAACGGCAGCGCGTTCATGTGTTTGGGTCCAACCCATCCCAGAATGCACTCTGTTCCTACCCGGAAGGAGGAGTGAAATCGCCTCATGCGCTTTTGAGCACCTTAATGCAAGTGGATGGAGGAGAAATCCACCTTAATGCAAGTGGATGGAGGAGAAATCCCCCTTAATGCAAGTGGATGGAGGAGAAATCCACCTTAATGCAAGTGGATGGAGGAGAAATCCACCTTAATGCAAGTGGATGGAGGAGGAATCCACCTTAATGC
>NW_027637222.1:94569-144569 GCF_951216825.1 Electrona antarctica
CCATTAGTCTACGGACCTCCAGTCTGACATGCATTAGTCCACGGACCCCCAGTTTGACATGCATTAGTCTACGGACCCCCAGTTTGACCTGCATTAGTCCACGGACCCCAAGTTTGACATGCATTAGTCTACGGACCCCCCAGTTTGACATGCATTAGTCTACGGACCCCCAGTTTGACATGCATTAGTCTACGGACCCCCCAGTTTGACATGCATTAGTCTACGGACCCCCAGTTTGACATGCATTAGTCTACGGACCCCCAGTTTGACATGCATTAGTCCACGGACCCCCAGTTTGACATGCATTAGTCTACGGACCCCCCAGTTTGACATGCATTAGTCTACGGACCCCCAGTTTGACATGCATTACTCTACGGACCCCCAGTTTGACCTGCATTAGTCTACGGACCCCCATTTAACACGTTCAGACCATGTGGGAACGTCATAACTAATCCAACCGACGGGTTGCTATAGGACGGGTTGCTATAGGACAGGTTGCTATAGGACGGGTTGCTATAGGACAGGTTGCTATAGGACGGGTTGCTATAGGACAGGTTGCTATAGGATGGGTTGCTATAGGACAGGTTGCTATAGGACAGGTTGCTATAGGATGGGTTGCTATAGGACAGGTTGCTATAGGACAGGTTGCTATAGGACTATAGGACGGGTTGCTATAGGACGGGTTGCTATAGGACAGGTTGCTATAGGACGGGTTGCTATAGGACGGGTTGCTATAGGACAGGTTGCTATAGGACGGGTTGCTATAGAACAGGTTGCTATAGGATTGGTTGCTATAGGACAGGTTGCTATAGGACTATAGGACGGGTTGCTATAGGACGGGTTGCTATAGAACAGGTTGCTATAGGACAGGTTGCTATAGGACAGGTTGCTATAGGACAGGTTGCTATAGGACAGGTTGCTATAGGACAGGTTGCTATAGGACGGGTTGCTATAGGACAGGTTGCTATAGGACAGGTTGCTATAGGACAGGTTGCTATAGAACAGGTTGCTATAGGACAGGTTGCTATAGGACGGGTTGCTATAGGACGGGTTGCTATAGGACGGGTTGCTATAGGACAGGTTGCTATAGGACAGGGTTGCTATAGGACGGGTTGCTATAGGACGGACGGGTTGCTATAGGACGGGTTGCTATAGGACGGGTTGCTATAGGACAGGTTGCTATAGGACGGGTTGCTATAGGACAGGTTGCTATAGGACAGGTTGCTATAGGACAGGTTGCTATAGGACGGGTTGCTATAGGACGGACGGGTTGCTATAGGACAGGTTGCTATAGGACGGGTTGCTATAGGACGGGTTGCTATAGGACGGGTTGCTATAGGACAGGTTGCTATAGGACAGGTTGCTATATAACAGGTTGCTATAGGACGGGTTGCTATAGGACGGGTTGCTATAGGACAGGTTGCTATAGGACGGGTTGCTATATAACAGGTTGCTATAGGACGGGTTGCTATAGGACAGGTTGCTATAGGACGGGTTGCTATATAACAGGTTGCTATAGGACGGGTTGCTATAGGACGGGTTGCTATAGGACAGGTTGCTATAGGACGGGTTGCTATAGGACGGGTTGCTATAGGACGGGTTGCTATAGGACGGGTTGCTATAGGACGGGTTGCTATAGGACAGGTTGCTATAGGACGGACGGGTTGCTATAGGACAGGTTGCTATAGGACAGGTTGCTATAGGACAGGTTGCTATAGGACGGGTTGCTATAGGACAGGTTGCTATAGGACGGGTTGCTATAGGACGGACGGGTTGCTATAGGACAGGTTGCTATAGGACAGGTTGCTATAGGACAGGTTGCTATAGGACGGGTTGCTATAGGATGGGTTTCAGAGTAAAAGCGGCCATGTCTTCCAGACACCCAGAGCTTCTATTTTGAAGGAATCCCGGCGCTGATTGTGTCTATCTCTGGGACCAACACTTTATTTTGTAAAATCAATGTTATTTTAACTCTGAGTTACAGACCCATAAGGGTCCATTTGGTTCCTATAACTATCATTTAGCTGGGGACCCCCTGGAACTCCCTCAAGGACCCCCGGGGGTCCCCGGACCCCCTGGAACTCCCTCAAGGACCCCCGGGGGTCCCCGGACCCCCTGGAACTCCCTCAAGGACCCCCTGGGGGTCCCCCTGGAACTCCCTCAAGGACCCCTGGGGGTCCCCCTGGAACTCCCTCAAGGACCCCTGGGGGTCCCCCTGGAACTCCCTCAAGGACCCCCGGGGGTCCCCGGACCCCCTGGAACTCCCTCAAGGACCCCCGGGGGTCCCCGGACTCCCTGGAACTCCCTCAAGGACCCCTGGGGGTCCCCGGACCACACTTTGGGAACCACTGATCTAACTAAGCATTAGCGTTGTGGTCAGAATGTTGCCATGTCTGCATTCACACTAGAATATAAGCATTACTGTTGTTGTGGTCAGAATGTTGCCATGTCTGCATTCACACTAGAATATAAGCATTACCGTTGTTGTGGTCAGAATGTTGCCATGTCTGCATTCACACTAGAATATAAGCATTACCGTTGTTGTGGTCAGAATGTTGCCATGTCTGCATTCACACTAGAATATAAGCATTACCGTTGTTGTGGTCAGAATGTTGCCATGTCTGCATTCACACTAGAATATAAGCATTACCGTTGTTGTGGTCAGAATGTTGCCATGTCTGCATTCACACTAGAATATAAGCATTACCGTTGTTGTGGTCAGAATGTTGCCATGTCTGCATTCACACTAAAATATAAGCATTACCGTTGTTGTGGTCAGAATGTTGCCATGTCTGCATTCACACTAAAATATAAGCATTACCGTTGTTGTGGTCAGAATGTTGCCATGTCTGCATTCACACTAGAATATAAGCATTACTGTTGTTGTGGTCAGAATGTTGCCATGTCTGCATTCACACTAGAATATAAGCATTACCGTTGTTGTGGTCAGAATGTTGCCATGTCTGCATTCACACTAGAATATAAGCATTACCGTTGTTGTGGTCAGAATGTTGCCATGTCTGCATTCACACTAGAATATAAGCATTACCGTTGTTGTGGTCAGAATGTTGCCATGTCTGCATTCACACTAAAATATAAGCATTACTGTTGTTGTGGTCAGAATGTTGCCATGTCTGCATTCACACTAAAATATAAGCATTACTGTTGTTGTGGTCAGAATGTTGCCATGTCTGCATTCACACTAGAATATAAGCATTACCGTTGTTGTGGTCAGAATGTTGCCATGTCTGCATTCACACTAGAATATAAGCATTACCGTTGTTGTGGTCAGAATGTTGCCATGTCTGCATTCACACTAAAATATAAGCATTACCGTTGTTGTGGTCAGAATGTTGCCATGTCTGCATTCACACTAGAATATAAGCATTACCGTTGTTGTGGTCAGAATGTTGCCATGTCTGCATTCACACTAGAATATAAGCATTACTGTTGTTGTGGTCAGAATGGTGCCATGTCTGCATTCACACTAAAATATAAGCATTACTGTTGTTGTGGTCAGAATGTTGCCATGTCTGCATTCACACTAGAATAAAAGCATTACTGTTGTTGTGGTAAGAATGTTGCCATGTCTGCATATAAGCATTACCGTTGTTGTGGTAAGAATGTTGCCATGTCTGCATTCACACTAGAATATAAGCATTACCGTTGTTGTGGTCAGAATGTTGCCATGTCTGCATTCACACTAGAATATAAGCATTACCGTTGTTGTGGTCAGAATGTTGCCATGTCTGCATTCACACTAGAATATAAGCATTACCGTTGTTGTGGTCAGAAGGTTGCCATGTCTGCATTCACACTAGAATATAAGCATTACCGTTGTTGTGGTCAGAATGTTGCCATGTCTGCATTCACACTAGAATATAAGCATTACCGTTGTTGTGGTCAGAATGTTGCCATGTCTGCATTCACACTAAAATATAAGCATTACCGTTGTTGTGGTCAGAATGTTGCCATGTCTGCATTCACACTAGAATATAAGCATTACCGTTGTTGTGGTCAGAATGTTGCCATGTCTGCATTCACACTAGAATATAAGCATTACCGTTGTTGTGGTCAGAATGTTGCCATGTCTGCATTCACACTAAAATATAAGCATTACCGTTGTTGTGGTCAGAATGTTGCCATGTCTGCATTCACACTAAAATATAAGCATTACTGTTGTTGTGGTCAGAATGTTGCCATGTCTGCATTCACACTAGAATATAAGCATTACTGTTGTTGTGGTCAGAATGTTGCCATGTCTGCATTCACACTAAAATATAAGCATTACTGTTGTTGTGGTAAGAATGTTGCCATATCTGCATTCACACTAAAATATAAGCATTACTGTTGTTGTGGTAAGAATGTTGCCATGTCTGCATTCACACTAGAATATAAGCATTACTGTTGTTGTGGTAAGAATGTTGCCATGTCTGCATATAAGCATTACCGTTGTTGTGGTAAGAATGTTGCCATGTCTGCATTCACACTAGAATATAAGCATTACCGTTGTTGTGGTCAGAATGTTGCCATGTCTGCATTCACACTAAAATATATGCATTACCGTTGTTGTGGTCAGAATGTTGCCATGTCTGCATTCACACTAGAATATAAGCATTACCGTTGTTGTGGTCAGAATGTTGCCATGTCTGCATTCACACTAGAATATAAGCATTACCGTTGTTGTGGTCAGAATGTTGCCATGTCTGCATTCACACTAGAATATAAGCATTACCGTTGTTGTGGTCAGAATGTTGCCATGTCTGCATTCACACTAAAATATAAGCATTACCGTTGTTGTGGTCAGAATGTTGCCATGTCTGCATTCACACTAGAATATAAGCATTACCGTTGTTGTGGTCAGAATGTTGCCATGTCTGCATTCACACTAAAATATAAGCATTACCGTTGTTGTGGTCAGAATGTTGCCATGTCTGCATTCACACTAAAATATAAGCATTACCGTTGTTGTGGTCAGAATGTTGCCATGTCTGCATTCACACTAAAATATAAGCATTACCGTTGTTGTGGTCAGAATGTTGCCATGTCTGCATTCACACTAGAATATAAGCATTACTGTTGTTGTGGTCAGAATGTTGCCATGTCTGCATTCACACTAGAATATAAGCATTACCGTTGTTGTGGTCAGAATGTTGCCATGTCTGCATTCACACTAAAATATAAGCATTACTGTTGTTGTGGTCAGAATGTTGCCATGTCTGCATTCACACTAGAATATAAGCATTACTGTTGTTGTGGTCAGAATGTTGCCATGTCTGCATTCACACTAGAATATAAGCATTACTGTTGTTGTGGTCAGAATGTTGCCATGTCTGCATTCACACTAAAATATAAGCATTACTGTTGTTGTGGTCAGAATGTTGCCATGTCTGCATTCACACTAAAATATAAGCATTACTGTTGTGGTAAGAATGTTGCCATGTCTGCATTCACACTAGAATATAAGCATTACTGTTGTTGTGGTAAGAATGTTGCCATGTCTGCATTCACACTAGAATATAAGCATTACTGTTGTTGTGGTCAGAATGTTGCCATGTCTGCATTCACACTAGAATATAAGCATTACCGTTGCGTGACTTCAGGTCTCTGTGGATGACTTTGACCGGAGCTTCTGCGTGAAGGTAATGGATTCCTGTAAAAAAAATACAATAAAATATTGTAATTTAGTAATTATATATTTTTTTGGTTGTTTTTTCATCTAAACATCATCATTGATGTTCATTGTTTAGTCTTGAAATGCCATTGGTCATGATATTTGCATATAAATCCCCCCCCCCCCCAGCACAGAGGCATACATTCACACAACCTCAAAATCCCTGGACTCTATGACCTTGACCTATGACCTTTGAACTTTAACCCTGATAAAAGTAAGTAAAATGCTGTATATATTTGTTTGTGATCATTAGAATGTAATATCCCCCAAATGTAAATTATTAATTAATTATTATTATTTTAATAATTATTATACATACATTCATACAAAGTAGTAAAAGGTTGAAATCTCTTTAGTAGAAATATATCCGGGTCGGAATCTAGGGAACTAGGGTTCTCTAGTTTCCTAGTTCATAGTTCTTACAGGGATATAACTAGGAAATGCATGCCCCGCCCAATGCCCCGCCCAATGCCCCGCCCAATGCCCCGCCCAATGTCCCGCCCAATGCCCCGCCCAATGTCCCGCCCAATGCCCCGCCCAGTTATTATGTTTGTGTGCCTTTTATGCCCATATATGGAGTTCTTTATCAGGCATGCCCAAATATGGAGTAATATGCAGATGCAGGGCCTGGGCCATGGCTCAGTGGTCCAGGCACCTTGGCTGGTAATCCAGTCTGGCAGTGTGCCGCGGGTTCGACTCCCGATCCCGACGGCCTTTACTGCATGTCTTCCCCCCCATCTCTCTCCCCATTTCCTGTCAGCCTACTGTCTGTCCCTCCATAAAAAATATAAAATAAAGGCGAAAGCCACAAAAAAAACATAAAACAAAGGGGAAAAAATGCAGATGCAGTGATGTCATAACAGGCCAGCTCCATATCTGGACCCTGGGCAGGGCAGGGGTCCTGTCCAAACCTGACCCTGGACCTGACCCTGGGCAGGGCAGGGGTCCTGTCTGGACCCTGGGCAGGGCAGGGGTCCTGTCCATATCTGGACCCTGGGCAGGGCAGGGGTCCTGTCCAAAGGTCCATATCTGGACCCTGGGCAGGGCAGGGGTCCTGTCCAAAGGTCCACATCTGGACCCTGGGCAGGGCAGGGGTCCTGTCCAAAGCCCTGGGCAGGGCAGGGGTCCTGTCCAAAGCCCTGGGCATGGCAGGGGTCCTGTCCAAAGCCCGGGGAGAGGCCTCTGGACCCTGGGCATGGCAGGGGTCCTGTCCAAAGCCCGGGGAGAGGCCTCTGGACCCTGGGCAGGGCAGGGGTCCCTGGGCAGGGCAGGGGACCTGTCCAAAGCCCGGGGAGAGGCCTCTGGACCCTGGGCAGGGCAGGGGTCCTGTCCAAAGCCCGGGGAGAGGCCTCTGGACCCTGGGCAGGGCAGGGGTCCTGTCCAAAGCCCGGGGAGAGGCCTCTGGACCCTGGGCAGGGCAGGGGTCCTGTCCAAAGCCCGGGGAGAGGCCTCTGGACCCTGGGCAGGGCAGGGGTCCTGTCCAAAGCCCTGGGCAGGGCAGGGGTCCTGTCCAAAGCCCTGGGCAGGGCAGGGGTCCTGTCCAAAACCGTGGGTCCGACCGTCTCGACACCGGACACTGCAGTCCCTGCAAGGGTGTTGAACGTGTGTGTCGAATTTGAAGTCATTGTGGCGATCGGTTCTCGAGGTGCGTGGATTACGTGCACGCACGCACACACGCACGCACGCACGCACGCACGCACGCACGCACGCACGCACGCACGCACGCACGCACGCACGCACGCACGCACGCACGCACGCACGCACGCAAGGGTGTAACAGGGTGTAACAGGGTGTAACAGTACCTCTAGCGATGTGCAGGGCCCAGGTCATGACCTGCTCCATGTCCATCTCTTCACTCTTCTCACTGGACAGATACTCATACAGAGAGCCCCCGCTGGCGAACTCTGGAATTACACACACACACACACACACACACACACACACACACACACACACACACACACACACACACACACACACACACACACACACACACACACACACACACACACACACACACACACACACACACACACACACACACACTGTCAAGAGTGATTTATGGATCAGGAAAATGAACAGTATAAACACATGCAGGTGTCTAAAGTCTGACCCGGTCACATGACCCAGCTCGTCTCTGATTGGTTAAAACATAAGAGCTGTCATGGGATTGGTTAAAGGAGCATTCAGTGATTTGGGTGATTTGTAACCACCTGATGGTGGCGCTATAGTGTAGCAGAGTGGCTCACGGCCTGATGGTGGCGCTATAGTGTAGCAGAGTGGCTCACAGCCTGATGGTGGCGCTATAGTGTAGCAGAGTGGCTCACAGCCTGATGGTGGCGCTATAGTGTAGCAGAGTGGGTCACAGCCTGATGGTGGCGCTATAGTGTAGCAGAGTGGCTCACAGCCTGATGGTGGCGCTATAGTGTAGCAGAGTGGCTCACAGCCTGATGTGTAGTGGTTAAGATGGTCCATATCCCTTTGGTCTAGTGGTTAAGATGGTCCATATCCCTTTGGTCTAGTGGTTAAGATGGTCCATATGGGAGACTCGAGTTGGAATCCTGGGTGTTACAATCACAGCTAGCAGCAGACAAAGAGTTAACATATAGAGAGACATATAAAGGTGTCTGATTGGTTCACATATAAAGGTGTCTGATTGGTTCACATATAAAGGTGTCTGATTGGTTCACATATAAAGGTGTCTGATTGGTTCACATATAAAGGTGTCTGATTGGTTCACATATAAAGGTGTCTGATTGGTTTAACACACTCAGTCAAAATTACAATATCTGATTCTGGAACGCAACGAGGAATGGAACGCAAGGTTTCTGCTTTCACCTCATAGTGACCTCATAGTGACCTCATCGGTGTGGTTTATGTTCATAACATAGTGACCTCATAGTGACCTCATCGGTGTGGTTATTGGGCTTAAGAGTCAATCATTTTGGTCCATCCACCCAGCCCTGGCCAGTGGGCTGGGTGTATGGGGGTCTGGGGGACCCTGGCCAGTGGGCTGGGTGTATGGGGGTCTGGGGGACCCTGGCCAGTGGGCTGGGTGTATGGGGGTCTGGGGGACCCTGGCCAGTGGGCTGGGTGTATGGGGGTCTGGGGGACCCTGGCCAGTGGGCTGGGTGGATGGGGGTCTGGGGGACCCTGGCCAGTGGGCTGGGTGGATGGGGGTCTGGGGGACCCTGGCCAGTGGGCTGGGTGTATGGGGGGCTGGGGGTCTCCGGAGCTTCTGTCTCCTCGGGGTGCGAGCGAGGGCTGGATGCAGGCCCGGCCTGTGACAAACAATGTCTTATATCTGCTGTATATTGTGAATCACCTAGCAGCAGGTGAGTCACCTGCTCTTTCCTGCCTTGCCTTACACTCAAAATGCTGTATTGTTGAAGTTTATGTCAAGGTTGTTTTCCTTTTGATTTATTTTCTTGTCTCTGTGCTGTTGTTATGTATTTTTGTTTTCTTGCATTTATATTTCTGTTTGATTTCTGTTCTTTCATTATTTGGTGGCAAAAAATCTTTGAAATAAAAACAAAGTTAAAAACAAAAATTATATTAATTATAAATTGTATTTCCATATGCTTTTACTTAGCTCATTAGTCATTTCTCATCATGTTTCCCTCATTATTATTATTGTTATTAAATATATATCAAATATAATATCAAAATTACAATATCTGATTCTGGAACGCAACGAGGAATGGAACGCAAGGTTTCTGCTTTCACCTCATAGTGACCTCATAGTGACCTCATCGGTGTGGTTTATGTTCATAACATAGTGACCTCATAGTGACCTCATCGGTGTGGTTATTGGGCTTAAGAGTCAATCATTTTGGTCTCTGTTGCTTTGATGTAAAGTTTTAGTTTAGGTGGCTTCAGACAGACAGGCAGGCAGGCAGGCAGGCAGACAGACAGACAGACAGACAGACAGACAGACAGACAGACAGACAGACAGACAGACAGACAGCATACAATTAAATCACTTCCAGTTCATGTTACCAATGTCCTGCCAGGGCCAACATGACATCATACCGCACGCACGCACACACACAGACACACACACACACACACACACACACACACAGTGTTGTTAACTGCTAGCTGCTAGCTTGTACATTCACTGTCTTTTGAACATTTTGGAATAATATTGAAAGTTGAGGCTGATTCGTAGTTGATCTAACGTCCCGATCCAATGACTCTATGAATGATAAACGCTGCATTTATATATTTATACTGTACACACACACACACACACACACACACACACACACACACACACACACACACACACACACACACACACACACACACACACACACACACACACACACACACACACACACACACAGACCTGTGACGATGCCATAGTTGGGCGCTTCCAGAACAGCTCCGTAGAACTGGATGATGTTCTTGTGACTCAAAACACTGAGGATCTCTGCCTGGTAGAGAGACATAGACACACACAGGGAGAGAGAGAGAGAGAGAGAGAGAGAGATTATGGGATATAAACTGTGAAGTTGTTCACATAGAGTTTACCAAACTTTGCTACTACAGAGAAAACATGTTCATATGATACATCTCTGATGTCATCACCCAGCGCCCCTCTGTCCATGATGTCATCACCCAGCACCCCTCTGTCCATGCTTCTCTGGCCCAATTGCCTCCCTCAAGCCCTGAGCATAGACATATATCTATGGCCCTGAGCCCCTGAACCCTCATTGACTTTAGTGACGTCAGCTGTAAGTGCTTGAGGGTGAGAGGCTGCAAGGGTTATGGGTTGAGGGTTGAGGGTTAGGGGTTGAGGGTGAGAGGCTGCAAGGGCTCCAAATTGTTGTGAATGGAATGGGACAGCACTTTGAAGATGAGTCGACCATTCATGACACTTTGCATCACTTTATAAGAACTGTCCTTATTCACAGCCAGTGCCTACTGTACATGCTTGGCCTATTTATACATGTCTATCACGTCTATTTTAATATTTAAGCTGATCGTTTTATTATTAGTTTCATAAATACACTTTCCTGTGTGATAGGGGTTGTAATATTCATATATGAAAATATTCATCTATAAAAATGCTCTGAAGAAGTTAGAGGTGCCCGGTTTGTAGCCGGTCATGGGCTGGGTGGATGGGGGTCCAGGGGACCCTGGGTGGATGGGGGTCTGGGGGACCCTGGCCAGTGGGCTGGGTGTATGGGGGTCTGGGGGACCCTGGCCAGTGGGCTGGGTGGATGGGGGTCTGGGGGACCCTGGCCAGTGGGCTGGGTGGATGGGGGTCTGGGGGACCCTGGCCAGTGGGCTGGGTGGATGGGGGTCTGGGGGACCCTGGCCAGTGGGCTGGGTGGATGGGGGTCTGGGGGACCCTGGCCAGTGGGCTGGGTGGATAATAATATTAATAATAACTTTATTTATATAGCACCTTTCTAGGCATGAGCCACAAAGTGCTGCACAGGAATAACAAGAAAATTCACAATAGAAAAATAGAAAAACAAATAAGTGACATGATCTAACATAATGAACGCAATACACAAGAAATACCCAAACATTAAACAAATCAAGATAACACAAGATCAGTAAAAGGCAAGGAAAAACAAAAAGTTATTTATAGGAATGCTTTTTGAAACAAATGGGTTTTTAATAGGGATTTAAAACGTGTGAGGGAGTCAGTGAGGCGAATTAATTCTGGAAGCTCATTCCAGAGCTTTGGTGCTCGGATGGCGAAGGCCCGATCACCCTGGGGGGTCTGGGGGACCCTGGGTGGATGGGGGTCTGGGGGACCCTGGCCAGTGGGCTGGGTGGATGGGGGTCTGGGGGGATGGGGGTCTGGGGGACCCTGGCCAGTGGGCTGGGTGGATGGGGGTCTGGGGGACCCTGGATGGATGGGGGTCTGGGGGACCCTGGCCAGTGGGCTGGGTGGATGGGGGTCTGGGGGACCCTGGCCAGTGGGCTGGGTGGATGGGGGTCTGGGGGACCCTGGCCAGTGGGCTGGGTGGATGGGGGTCTGGGGGACCCTGGCCAGTGGGCTGGGTGTATGGGGGTCTGGGGGACCCTGGTCAGTGGGCTGGGTGGATGGGGGTCTGGGGGACCATGGCCAGTGGGCTGGGTGGATGGGGGTCTGGGGGACCCTGGCCAGTGGGCTGGGTGGATGGGGGTCTGGGGGACCCTGGGTGGATGGGGGTCTGGGGGACCCTGGCCAGTGGGCTGGGTGGATGGGGGTCTGGGGGACCCTGGCCAGTGGGCTGGGTGGATGGGGGTCTGGGGGGATGGGGGTCTGGGGGACCCTGGGTGGATGGGGGTCTGGGGGACCCTGGCCAGTGGGCTGGGTGGATGGGGGTCTGGGGGACCCTGGCCAGTGGGCTGGGTGGATGGGGGTCTGGGGGACCCTGGCCAGTGGGCTGGATGGATGGGGGTCTGGGGGACCCTGGATGGATGGGGGTCTGGGGGACCCTGGCCAGTGGGCTGGGTGGATGGGGGTCTGGGGGACCCTGGATGGATGGGGTTCTGGGGGACCCTGGGTGGATGGGGGTCTGGGGGACCCTGGCCAGTGGGCTGGCTGGATGGGGGTCTGGGGGACCCTGGATGGATGGGGGTCTGGGGGACCCTGGCCAGTGGGCTGGGTGGATGGGGGTCTGGGGGACCCTGGATGGATGGGGGTCCGGGGGACCCTGGCCAGTGGGCTGGGTGGATGGGGGTCTGGGGGACCATGGCCAGTGGGCTGGGTGGATGGGGGTCTGGGGGACCCTGTGTGGATGGGGGTCTGGGGGACCCTGGCCAGTGGGCTGGGTGGATGGGGGTCTGGGGGACCCTGGCCAGTGGGCTGGATGGATGGGGGTCTGGGGGACCCTGGGTGGATGGGGGTCTGGGGGACCCTGGCCAGTGGGCTGGGTGGATGGGGGTCTGGGGGACCCTGGCCAGTGGGCTGGGTGGATGGGGGTCTGGGGGACCCTGGCCAGTGGGCTGGGTGTATGGGGGTCTGGGGGACCCTGGCCAGTGGGCTGGGTGGATGGGGGTCTGGGGGACCCTGGCCAGTGGGCTGGGTGGATGGGGGTCTGGGGGACCCTGGCCAGTCACTTGGTGGCGGGCTGGGGGTCTCCGGAGCTTCTGTCTCCTCGGGGTGCGAGCGAGGGCTGGATGCAGGCCCGGCCTGTGACAAACAATGTCTTACATCTGCTGTATATTGTGAATCACCTAGCAGCAGGTGAGTCAACTGCTCTTTCCTGCCTTGCCTTACACTCAAAATGCTGTATTGTTGAAGTTTATGTCAAGGTTGTTTTCCTTTTGATTTATTTTCTTGTCTCTGTGCTGTTGTTATGTATTTTTGTTTTCTTGCATTTATATTTCGGTTTGATTTATGTTCTTTCATTATTTGGTGGCAAAAAATCTTTGAAATTAAAAACAAAAATTATATTAATTATAAATTGTATTTCCATATGCTTTTACTTAGCTCATTAGTCATTTCTCATCATGTTTCCCTCATTATTATTATTGTTATTAAATATATAGCCTATCCTTCCATTCCGTCTCCCTTTGAGAACAGTGAGAAAGCACTATTGTGTTTGTTGACATTCTAACCGCAATAGGCTACATAACTAATTTGCATACTTAAATGATTGAGGTTCGGAGGATCCCCCTCATTCCCCTGGTAACGCTATGAACTGTGGGAAATGTCTTTGCCAAAGTCAGCATCGATGCTGACTTTGGCAAAGGGCACATAAAGGGGCGGGGCTGATCCCTCACTGATTTACCGATTTCACATGAACGCAGCTACATCAGTGAGGGCTCATTGAGTCAGCAAGGGAGTGGATTGGGATTGGGCCTCTGGCTGTGAAACAAATGGCGCCGTTTAAGACTCAACTAGTAAAAAGTGAACACTAGTTTGATTTAGTGGTACAAAAAACCTGCCGGCTGTGTGGGGTGAGTTTAGTGAACGATAAGGGGACGTCGCAGGACAACAGCAGTATCTGTGTGTGTGGGGTGAGTTTAGTGAACGATAAGGGGACGTCGCAGGACAACAGCAGTAGCTGTGTGGATGGGGTGAGTTTAGTGAATGATAAGGGGACGTCGCAGGACAACAGCAGTAGCTGTGTGTGTGGGGTGAGTTTAGTGAACGATAAGGGGACGTCGCAGGACAACAGCAGTATCTGTGTGTGTGGGGTGAGTTTAGTGAACGATAAGGGGACGTCGCAGGACAACAGCAGTAGCTGTGTGGGTGGGGTGAGTTTAGTGAACGATAAGGGGACGTCGCAGGACAACAGCAGTAGCTGTGTGGGGTGAGTTTAGTGAACGATAAGGGGACGTCGCAGGACAACAGCAGTAGCTGTGTGGGGTGAGTTTAGTGAACGATAAGGGGACGTCGCAGGACAACAGCAGTAGCTGTGTGTGTGGGGTGAGTTTAGTGAATGATAAGGGGACGTCACAGGACAACAGCAGTAGCTGTGTGTGTGGGGTGAGTTTAGTGAATGATAAGGGGACGTCACAGGACAACAGCAGTAGCTGTGTGTGTGGGGTGAGTTTAGTGAATGATAAGGGGACGTCGCAGGACAACAGCAGTAGCTGTGTGTGTGGGGTGAGTTTAGTGAATGATAAGGGGACGTCGCAGGACAACAGCAGTAGCTGTGTGGGGTGAGTTTAGTGAATGATAAGGGGACGTCACAGGACAACAGAAGTAGCTGTGTGGGGTGAGTTTAGTGAATGATAAGGGGACGTCACAGGACAACAGCAGTAGCTGTGTGGGGTGAGTTTAGTGAATGATAAGGGGACGTCGCAGGACAACAGAAGTAGCTGTGTGTGTGGGGTGAGTTTAGTGAACGATAAGGGGACGTCGCAGGACAACAGCAGTAGCTGTGTGGGGTGAGTTTAGTGAACGATAAGGGGACGTCGCAGGACAACAGCAGTAGCTGTGTGGGGTGAGTTTAGTGAATGATAAGGGGACGTCGCAGGACAACAGCAGTAGCTGTGTGGGGTGAGTTTAGTGAATGATAAGGGGACGTCGCAGGACAACAGAAGTAGCTGTGTGGGGTGAGTTTAGTGAACGATAAGGGGACGTCGCAGGACAACAGCAGTAGCTGTGTGGGGTGAGTTTAGTGAACGATAAGGGGACGTCGCAGGACAACAGCAGTAGCTGTGTGGGGTGAGTTTAGTGAATGATAAGGGGACGTCGCAGGACAACAGCAGTAGCTGTGTGGGGTGAGTTTAGTGAATGATAAGGGGACGTCGCAGGACAACAGCAGTAGCTGTGTGGGGTGAGTTTAGTGAACGATAAGGGGACGTCACAGGACAACAGCAGTAGCTGTGTGTGTGGGGTGAGTTTAGTGAATGATAAGGGGACGTCGCAGGACAACAGCAGTAGCTGTGTGGGGTGAGTTTAGTGAATGATAAGGGGACGTCACAGGACAACAGCAGTAGCTGTGTGTGTGGGGTGAGTTTAGTGAATGATAAGGGGACGTCGCAAGACAACAGCAGTAGCTGTGTGTGTGGGGTGAGTTTAGTGAACGATAAGGGGACATCACAGGACAACAGCAGTAGCTGTGTGGGGTGAGTTTAGTGAACGATAAGGGGACGTCACAGGACAACAGCAGTAGCTGTGTGGGGTGAGTTTAGTGAACGATAAGGGGACATCGCAGGACAACAGCAGTAGCTGTGTGTGTGGGGTGAGTTTAGTGAACGATAAGGGGACGTCGCAGGACAACAGGATGATACCGTTACGTCATGTTGTAGTAACTACAACATGCATTGCAACAATGACTACAACATCCTGATGACTACAAAACAATGACTACAACATGCATTGCAACAATGGCTACAACATCCTGATGACTACAAAACAATGACTACAACATGACGTAACGATATCATCCTGATGACTACAAAACAATGACTACAACATGACATAACGATGTCATCCTCCTCCTCCTCTTCCTCTTCCTCCTCCTCCTCCTCCTCCTCCTCCTCCTCCTCCTCCTCACCTCCTTCTCGATCTTCAGCAGCTTCTTGACGGCCACCTCCCTGTCCCTGGACCTCCAGGTGGCTCGGTACACGCTGCCGAAGCTCCCCCCGCCGCAGTTCTCGTGGAAGAGCAGGTCGTCGTGGTCGATCCGCACGAAAGACCCCGTCGAGGAGGCCGAGGAGCAGGCGCCCGAGGACGCCATGGCATGCTGACCCCCCCCGCCTCCCGCCCCCCTACCTACCACACTCACTCACACACACACACTATCGTCGACTGTGCCCTGGACCTAGAACACACGGCCCTCTGCTCTGCACCCTTCTCTCTATGGCTGTAACAATACGCTCCAGTCCACGCGGACAGTAGATCCACGCAGACAGTAGATCCACACGTACAGTAAATCCACGCGTACAGTA
Organism: Electrona antarctica; assembly: GCF_951216825.1. Taxonomy (NCBI): domain Eukaryota; kingdom Metazoa; phylum Chordata; class Actinopteri; order Myctophiformes; family Myctophidae; genus Electrona; species Electrona antarctica. The sequence goes on from NW_027637222.1 coordinate 110,600, forward strand.
AATCCACGCAGACAGTAAATCCACGCGTACAGTAAGTCCGTCTCTCTATGGCTATAAGTAATATACGCTCCAGTCCGCGCGCACGGTAAATTCAGAAATGGAGTCACACACACGGGAAGGTCAGATCTACACACCAGAGAGAGAGAGAGAGAGAGAGAGAGAGAGAGAGAGAGAGAGAGATCTGGTTGGTTGGTCACAGAGAGAGAGAAGAGACTAGAATATACTGGACTGAACCAGAGAGAGAGAGAGAGAGAGAGAGAGAGAGAGAGAAGAGACTAGAATATACTGGACTGAACCAGAGAGAGAGAGAGAGAGAGAGAGGGGGGGGTGGCGGAGCTTGGGGGGGCGAGGTAGAAAAAGTTTGTTTCTCATGTTGACTCATAGAAAGTTATAGTCTGTCTGGTGAGCCACAGCACCTCACCATGGCCGTCCTCTGTAACTACAAGAGCAGAGCATTAAGTGTGTGCACACACGCACACACGCACACACAAAGGATGAGATTGTGTGCGTGTGTGTGTGCGTGTGTGTGTGTGTGTGTGTGTGTCTTTATATAGCAGCAGATATCCTGCCCAGTAACCCAACACTGTGTCTGCATGCCACAGATGTTTGCGACCATATATGACCATGACTGTACACACACACACACACACACACACACACACACACACACACACACACACACACACACACACACACACACACACACACACACACACACACACACACACACACACACACACACACACACACACACACACTCTGAGGCTGCGCTGCAGTCAGTGCCCCCGCAGAGCAGTGGAGTTCAGTGTTTCTACATACTCACATATGGCTCAGCGGTAGGTAGAGTGGCCGGATGGTAACCGCAAGGTTCCCGGTTCGATCCCGGGCTCCCCCAGAGTTCATCAAAACGCCACTGAGCAACTTCCACTGGAATGAATAGCAAGGGGGCGGGGCTAATGCCGGGGGGACCCCGGTGACATCATCACTACATGGGGGGGGGGGGGGGGGGGTGACATCATCACACCAGACAGGCAGGGTGACATCATGACAGTCAGGTTATTGATCAGGTTATCAATCAGGTTATCAATCAGGCTTATGGAGCCGCGTTCTTATCGAGCATTATTATTTATTATTATTATTTGTTGGAAAGACGGGAGACGATGAATTTTGGAAAATAATATTAAATAAACTGTTAACTGGTTAATATGTGTTTAAAAGCATAATGTAGTTTCCCCGGGCAGCGCTGGTTGGCAGGTTATACACTTTTAGACCCACATGTTTGTTCCAGCGTGGATGATTACATTTATTTATTGATCGCCTCTTGTCTTGATTGTTTAAACATGACGTCATGGACCGCTATGCTTCATTCATTCATACATTGGGAGGTGAAGCTTTACAATGATTCATTCATTCATACATTGGGAGGTGAAGCCTTACAATGATTCATTCATTCATACATTGGGAGGTGAAGCTTTACAATGATTCATTCATTCATACATTGGGAGGTGAAGCTTTACAATGATTCATTCATTCATACATTGGGAGGTGAACAGTCGACGCGGGTGGGGTGGGGTTCAGTGTCTCATTGGAGGCAGTGTGGGGTTCAGTGTCTCATTGGAGGCAGTGTGGGGTTCAGTGTCTCATTGGAGGCAGGGTGGGGTTCAGTGTCTCATTGGAGGCAGGGTGGGGTTCAGTGTCTCATTGGAGACAGGGTGGGGTTCAGTGTCTCATTGGAGGCAGTGTGGGGTTCAGTGTCTCATTGGAGGCAGGGTGGGGTTCAGTGTCTCACTGGAGACAGGGTGGGGTTCAGTGTCTCATTGGAGGCAGGGTGGGGTTCAGTGTCTCATTGGAGGCAGTGTGGGGTTCAGTGTCTCATTGGAGACAGGGTGGGGTTCAGTGTCTCATTGGAGGCAGGGTGGGGTTCAGTGTCTCATTGGAGGCAGGGTGGGGTTCAGTGTCTCATTGGAGAAAGGGTGGGGTTCGTTGTCTCACTGGAGGCAGGGTGGGGTTCAGTGTCTCATTGGAGGCAGGGTGGGGTTCAGTGTCTCACTGGAGGCAGTGTGGGGTTCAGTGTCTCATTGGACGCAGGGTGGGGTTCAGTGTCTCATTGGAGGCAGGGTGGGGTTCAGTGTCTCATTGGAGGCAGTGTGGGGTTCAGTGTCTCACTGGAGGCAGTGTGGGGTTCAGTGTCTCATTGGAGGCAGGGTGGGGTTCAGTGTCTCATTGGAGGCAGGGTGGGGTTCAGTGTCACATTGGAGGCAGGGTGGGGTTCAGTGTCTCATTGGAGGCAGTGTGGGGATCAGTGTCTCATTGGAGGCAGTGTGGGATTCAGTGTCTCATTGGAGGCAGTGTGGGGTTCAGTGTCTCATTGGAGGCAGGGTGGGGTTCAGTGTCTCATTGGAGGCAGTGTGGGGTTCAGTGTCTTGCTCAAGGACACTTCCACATGTGGACAGGAGGAGGAGCCTGGATTCGAACCGCCGACCCAGGGATCATTGGACAACCCGCTCTACCTCCTGAGCCACAGTCGCCCCATCCCTAGCTGTGAGTGACTGCAGCATCACCCCATCCCTATAGACCAATTATTTGTTTACAAACATTGGGACTGGGCGCACGGGTGACTGTTTCATGTAATCAATTCCCAACAGATCTCCAAACCTGTTGTTTTGGGGAGCGCTGGTTTCAGTCCATTCAACCTCCTCTTGTGAGTTGACTTCAAAGCCCAACAGTATTGCGCACAGAGAACAGCTGATATACAAGCTCACATCGCAGATGCGACTGTTGTGAGCGTAGAGGTCTGCGTGCGCGACACCATCGCGGGACGAAGCATAAATTATACTTGATGGACTGCAGGTGCGCGTGCAGCCGTGCACAAACAGGCTCTGCAGAAACCAAGGATTATATATTTCAAGGGGCGAGAGATCACAATAAAAATCCTAATCATTCTTCCTCTACACTGGGAGAAAAACAGCATCTGAAAGTTTGATGGGGCATTTTTTACACGTGAGTGCAGTTAGAACTTTTCCATTGCATCTTATGAGAGGTGGTGTTCTTCTGCTGCCTTTATGCGCGCGCATGCCGTTTCTTATCAGTGTGACGTCGTCTGATAAGGCGTCTATAGAGCGTCGCAGTCCCGCCAACTTTCATGACGACGCCAGGCCCAGGAAATGAATCCCAATGCATTTTTCCCTCACATTTCAACATTTCAAAAAGTATTCATTTAAAGACCTTTTAAGCGTCGTACGAAGCCAACTCGAGTCGTGACAAATCATGACAACAAACTCAATATTTTGGACCAAACAAATATTTACAAAGACGAAAAACAACAAAATAAAGTGTTGTAAGTTGCCGTTTTTTTCTACTTTCTAATTCTTTGTTTGGCCCAAAACAATGTGTTTGTTGTCATGATTTGTCACGACAAGAGTTGGCTTAAACGTCTTTAAATAAATACTTTCTGAAAAGTCTATGAGGAAAATGAACAGGGATTTCTTTTCTCTCGAGGGAGCGGGGCTGCGACGCTCTATAGCTGTGAGTGACTGCAGCGCCCCCTAGCTGTGAGTGACTGCAGCGCCCCCTAGCTGTGAGTGACTGCAGCCAGAGACACAAAACGTAGATGAAACTAGTGTTTTGATACAGTGTCTTGTTTTTAATTTACAAGGCACGACGACACATACAGGAAACAGAAAACAGGATACAGGATACGGCAGGATGCCAAACATCAGCTCTCACCAAAAACACACTAAACACATCAAGTAGTTCCTGGAGAAAATAAACATGAGGTAACTGAAACATTATTTCAGTCAATTATAGCGCGCCCAAGTCCCTACGTCACTCGCTCATCCCCTGCTATAGAGTTCAGAAGTCCTGACGTCACTCGCTCGTCATTTCTTTATGGAGAATAAAGTTGGGTCATCTTAAGATCGTCTCATGAAAGAATTGTGGTCCAAAAATAAACAAACTGTCTCTGCGATAATGTCGGGGAGGTGTCTCTGTATCGTTCACGACAGGCAGTCACTCATATCGGGGAGGTGTCTCTGTATCGTTCACGACAGGCAGTCACTCATATCGGGGAGGTGTCTCTGTATCGTTCACGACAATGTAACTAATTCAGCAGCAGTAACAATAGCGTTTTCTCTCAGTCAGTTGATTCTTCACATCCATATGAGTGAAACGGTCTGGATGATTTGTTTATTTTTCAAACACAGTTCTTATATGAGGCGATCTAAGATCCTCCTATGGGGATTATAATACAAATAGAAAAGTACACAACCTACTAGTAGTAGGTCTGCTATTTTTCAAAAATTGTGAAAATGTAGTGCAAATCTTTGAATAAATACTCTTTCAGATCGAACGTTTTTAACTCAAATCTTTGCTTCTGGGGGGAACAACATATTTTCAGATGGGGGTCGGCGGCCAAATACTGATAATTCTAGGAGTCCTTGACATGAAATAGTTTGAGAACCACTGACATAGAAACATGAGGTTTTTCAGAAACGGTCAGGATTTAGACATTTGTAGAATCGTCCTCAGGTGGAAATGGATAAATGTATAATGTATGTATATTGTATTGTATTATAATAAATGGGATAAATGCACATTATAATGCATGATAGACCAAGCGTTTCCACATACTGCATAATCATCAGGAGATTTACTATAATTACTATCAACTAGAGATTATTAAAACTACACATTGTTCACATTATTGTTAGGTGTACATTAAACACCTGATGATTGATATTATTGAAGGGATTATCATTGTAGTTCTATTAGAATGTAGTTCTATATCATTCTCTAGGCTATAGGGATAGGCCGGTCTCACAGCCATTCCCCGCCCCCTTTCCTCGCCCCCTGTCCCCGCCCCCTTTCCCCAACCCCTTTCCACGCCCCCTTTCCCCGCCCCCTTTCCCCAACCCTTTTCCCCGCCCCTTACCCCGCCCCCTTTCCCCGCCCCATTTCCCCGCCCCCTTTCCAGACCTAGTGGTGTTGACGTGACGTCACTCCATAGACATTATGTACATGTTGAAAGACCTACATTCAGAAGCCATAAACAACGCTTTTTCTGAAGGTAAACTTTATTCTATTTGGTTTAGCGGTCTTAACATCTTGTTTTCTTCATAATAATATTGGTCTTTTACATTTTAACATTTGGAAACGGCCTTAAATGGTGCAGAGAAAGCAGGTAGGGATGTAGCTCTGGTCCTTGAGTCCATGAGTAAGGCTGTGGACCAGAGCTACATCAACAAGATGTTAAGACGTCACGTCATCACCACTAGGTCTGGAAAGGGGGTGGGGAAGGGCTGTGAGACCGGCCTATTACATGTAGATCTATTCTAGATACCCTTCACTAGGGATTATATATATATGTATTACATGGCTTGGTTGAATGCTTGATTCTGATTGGTCAATCGCTGAATTCAGCGGTGAGTTATTTCTTGATAACAGACCGCTCTATAACAGACCGCTCTATAACAGACCGCTCTATAACAGACCGCTCTGCTCTATAACAGACCGCTCTGCTCTATAACAGACCGCTCTGCTCTATAACAGACCGCTCAACTCTATAACAGACCGCTCTATAACAGACCGCTCTGCTCTATAACAGACCGCTCTGCTCTATAACAGACCGCTCTATAACAGACCGCTCTATAACAGACCGCTCTGCTCTATAACAGACCACTCTATAACAGACCGCTCTGCTCTATAACAGACCGCTCTATAACAGACCGCTCTGCTCTATAACAGACCGCTCAACTCTATAACAGACCGCTCTGCTCTATAACAGACCGCTCTATAACAGACCGCTCTATAACAGACCGCTCTGCTCTATAACAGACCGCTCTGCTCTATAACAGACCGCTCTGCTCTATAACAGACCGCTCTATAACAGACCGCTCTATAACAGACCGCTCTGCTCTATAACAGACCACTCTATAACAGACCGCTCTATAACAGACCGCTCTGCTCTATAACAGACCGCTCTGCTCTATAACAGACCGCTCTGCTCTATAACAGACCGCTCTGCTCTATAACAGACCGCTCTATAACAGACCGCTCTATAACAGACCGCTCTGCTCTATAACAGACCACTCTATAACAGACCGCTCTGCTCTATAACAGACCGCTCTATAACAGACCGCTCCACTCTATAACAGACCGCTCTATAACAGACCGCTCTGCTCTATAACAGACCGCTCTATAACAGACCGCTCTATAACAGACCGCTCTATAACAGACCGCTCCACTCTATAACAGACCGCTCTGCTCTATAACAGACCGCTCTGCTCTATAACAGACCACTCTATAACAGACCGCTCTGCTCTATAACAGACCGCTCTATAACAGACCGCTCTATAACAGACCACTCTGCTCTATAACAGACCACTCTGCTCTATAACAGACCACTCTGCTCTATAACAGACCGCTCTATAACAGACCGCTCTGCTCTATAACAGACCACTCTATAACAGACCACTCTATAACAGACCACTCTGCTCTATAACAGACCACTCTATAACAGACCACTCTGCTCTATAACAGACCACTCTATAACAGACCACTCCGCTCTATAACAGACCGCTCTGCTCTATAACAGACCGCTCCGCTCTATAACAGACCGCTCTGCTCTATAACAGACCGCTCTGCTCTATAACAGACCGCTCTATAACAGACCGCTCTATAACAGACCGCTCTGCTCTATAACAGACCGCTCTATAACAGACCACTCTGCTCTATAACAGACCACTCTGCTCTATAACAGACCGCTCTGCTCTATAACAGACCGCTCCACTCTATAACAGACCGCTCTATAACAGACCGCTCTGCTCTATAACAGACCGCTCTGCTCTATAACAGACCGCTCTATAACAGACCACTCTGCTCTATAACAGACCACTCTATAACAGACCGCTCTATAACAGACCGCTCTATAACAGACCGCTCTGCTCTATAACAGACCGCTCTATAACAGACCGCTCTGCTCTATAACAGACCGCTCCGCTCTATAACAGACCGCTCTGCTCTATAACAGACCGCTCCGCTCTATAACAGACCGCTCCGCTCTATAACAGACCGCTCTGCTCTATAACAGACCGCTCTGCTCTATAACAGACCGCTCTATAACAGACGGCTCTGCTCTATAACAGACCGCTCTATAACAGACCGCTCTGCTCTATAACAGACCGCTCTATAACAGACCGCTCTATAACAGACCGCTCTATAACAGACCGCTCTATAACAGACCGCTCTGCTCTATAACAGACAGCTCTATAACAGACCGCTCTATAACAGACCGCTCTGCTCTATAACAGACCGCTCTGCTCTATAACAGACCGCTCTATAACAGACCGCTCTGCTCTATAACAGACCGCTCTATAACAGACCGCTCTGCTCTATAACAGACCGCTCTATAACAGACCGCTCTGCTCTATAACAGACCGCTCTATAACAGACCGCTCTGCTCTATAACAGACCGCTCTATAACAGACCGCTCCGCTCTATAACAGACCGCTCCGCTCTATAACAGACCGCTCCGCTCTATAACAGACCGCTCCGCTCTATAACAGACCGCTCTGCTCTATAACAGACCGCTCTGCTCTATAACAAACCGCTCTATAACAGACCACTCTGCTCTATAACAGACCGCTCTATAACAGACCGCTCTGCTCTATAACAGACCGCTCTATAACAGACCGCTCTATAACAGACCGCTCTGCTCTATAACAGACCGCTCTGCTCTATAACGCTCCGCTCTATAACAGACCGCTCTATAACAGACCGCTCTGCTCTATAACAGACCGCTCTATAACAGACCGCTCTATAACAGACCGCTCTATAACAGACCGCTCTGCTCTATAACAGACCGCTCTATAACAGACCGCTCTGCTCTATAACAGACCGCTCCGCTCTATAACAGACCGCTCTATAACAGACCGCTCTGCTCTATAACAGACCGCTCTATAACAGACCGCTCTGCTCTATAACAGACCGCTCCGCTCTATAACAGACCGCTCTATAACAGACCGCTCTATAACAGACCGCTCTGCTCTATAACAGACCGCTCTATAACAGACCGCTCTGCTCTATAACAGACCGCTCTGCTCTATAACAGACCACTCTGCTCTATAACAGACCGCTCTGCTCTATAACAGACCGCTCTATAACAGACCGCTCTATAACAGACCGATCTATAACAGACCGCTCTGCTCTATAACAGACCGCTCTGCTCTATAACAGACCGCTCTGCTCTATAACAGACCGCTCTATAACAGACCGCTCTGCTCTATAACAGACCACTCTGCTCTATAACAGACCGCTCTATAACAGACCGCTCTGCTCTATAACAGACCGCTCTATAACAGACCGCTCTATAACAGACCGCTCTATAACAGACCGCTCTATAACAGACCACTCTGCTCTATAACAGACCGCTCTATAACAGACCGCTCTGCTTTATAACAGACCGCTGCCTAATCAAACCCTCGGAGCACCTGCTGTGCCCCGCTTGATTTACTGCTGTTTCCAACATGACCAGCCATGTAAACACACACACACAATGTAATTCACAGCTAAACATTGCTCTCAAAAATGTTTTTGAAAACATTTGAGCGAGAAATAGACGAAGCAGTTACCCCGAAAATGGATTCTATTTGATCAACTTACTTCCATGTTTTCCGCAAGGAAGCTTTGAGAAGGAAAGGCAATGGTCACGTGACTGGGCTGCGCCATGACACTTTCATGGACACTTTCATGGGAGCCAAACTACCCGGAAGTTTGGCAGAATGCACTGGAGTCAATGAGAGCTCAGTGACCAGCTCTATTTATATATAAAATACATTGGAGTCAATGAGAGCTCAGTGACCAGCTCTATTTATATATAAAATACACTGGAGTCAATGAGAGCTCAATGACCAGCTCTATTTATATATAAAATACATTGGAGTCAATGAGAGCTCAGTGACCAGCTCTATTTATATATAAAATACATTGGAGTCAATGAGAGCTCAATGACCAGCTCTATTTATATATCAAATACATTGGAGTCAATGAGAGCTCAGTGACCAGCTCTATTTATATATAAAATACATTGGAGTCAATGAGAGCTCAGTGACCAGCTCTATTTATATATAAAATACATTGGAGTCAATGAGAGCTCAGTGACCAGCTCTATTTATATATAAAATACATTGGAGTCAATGAGAGCTCAGTGACCAGCTCTATTTATATATAAAATACATTGGAGTCAATGAGAGCTCAGTGACCAGCTCTATTTATATATAAAATACATTGGAGTCAATGAGAGCTCAATGACCAGCTCTATTTATATATAAAATACATTGGAGTCAATGAGAGCTCAGTGACCAGCTCTATTTATATATAAAATACATTGGAGTCAATGAGAGCTCAGTGACCAGCTCTATTTATATATAAAATAAACTGGAGTCAATGAGAGCTCAGTGACCAGCTCTATTTATATATAAAATACACTGGAGTCAATGAGAGCTCAGTGACCAGCTCTATTTATATATAAAATAAACTGGAGTCAATGAGAGCTCAGTGACCAGCTCTATTTATATATAAAATACATTGGAGTCAATGAGAGCTCAGTGACCAGCTCTATTTATATATAAAATACATTGGAGTCAATGAGAGCTCAGTGACCAGCTCTATTTATATATAAAATACATTGGAGTCAATGAGAGCTCAGTGACCAGCTCTATTTATATATAAAATACACTGGAGTCAATGAGAGCTCAGTGACCAGCTCTATTTATATATAAAATACATTGGAGTCAATGAGAGCTCAGTGACCAGCTCTATTTATATATAAAATACATTGGAGTCAATGAGAGCTCAGTGACCAGCTCTATTTATATATAAAATAAACTGGAGTCAATGAGAGCTCAGTGACCAGCTCTATTTATATATAAAATACACTGGAGTCAATGAGAGCTCAGTGACCAGCTCTATTTATATATAAAATAAACTGGAGTCAATGAGAGCTCAGTGACCAGCTCTATTTATATATAAAATACACTGGAGTCAATGAGAGCTCAGTGACCAGCTCTATTTATATATAAAATACACTGGAGTCAATGAGAGCTCAGTGACCAGCTCTATTTATATATAAAATACATTGGAGTCAATGAGAGCTCAGTGACCAGCTCTATTTATATATAAAATACATTGGAGTCAATGAGAGCTCAGTGACCAGCTCTATTTATATATAAAATACATTGGAGTCAATGAGAGCTCAGTGACCAGCTCTATTTATATATAAAATACACTGGAGTCAATGAGAGCTCAGTGACCAGCTCTATTTATATATAAAATACACTGGAGTCAATGAGAGCTCAGTGACCAGCTCTATTTATATATAAAATACACTGGAGTCAATGAGAGCTCAGTGACCAGCTCTATTTATATATAAAATACATTGGAGTCAATGAGAGCTCAGTGACCAGCTCTATTTATATATAAAATACATTGGAGTCAATGAGAGCTCAGTGACCAGCTCTATTTATATATAAAATACACTGGAGTCAATGAGAGCTCAGTGACCAGCTCATGAACAAACATTATTTCTGAATGACTGAGACCTTTTGTAAAGTAATCGCTTCTGGAAACTAACAGAAGACATGTAACACATCATTGTCTGCTGTGTTGCTTTTCGATGTGTACACTTTGTCATTTTTATAGAGGTATCTGAAGAGCACAAAGTACCTTTCTGAACGCACCAAGTATCGCGAGACTTCCCACCGTTCCCTGTCTGGCAGCCAAATCTCGCGATAACTCGGAGCCAGAAACGATACCTGCTGCTGTTTAGATCCTCAGATAAAATTATATACTGCTCCACGCCATCTGAGCGAGCCCCGCTACGCTCAGCCTGTACTGCTCCACGCCATCTGAGCGAGCCCAGCTACGCTCAGCCTGTACTGCTCCACGCCATCTGAGCGAGCCCAGCTACACTCAGCCTGTACTGCTCCACGCCATCTGAGCGAGCCCAGCTACACTCAGCCTGTACTGCTCCACGCCATCTGAGCGAGCCCAGCTACGCTCAGCCTGTACTGCTCCACGCCATCTGAGCGAGCCCAGCTACGCTCAGCCTGTGACTGGCAGATTCTGGCTGATATTGGCCTCCAGAGATTACTACAACCGCCCTGAGACCTAGTGACCTGGTGCTCTGGTCCCCTTCTCTAAAAAAAGGAGTAAATCGTCAAACTCACATATAATAATATATTATACAAATATTCAAATTATTATTGTTTCGTAGATGTGGCCACTTGTTTCTCTTGCAAAACTGGCAACACAGCAAGATGGGCTGTAAGAAAAAGGTGAATATAGTGGCCGAAACACCCCAAGATCCAAGGATACACTACTGATGATGCCTATACACCACCAAGATACCCATGTACCTGTCTAGATACTTCCTTAATGTTAACGAAGTCCACACCCACAACACCAGAGGGAGTGCAACGAACCATGTACAACCCAGATTCGGCACAAACAAGGGACTAAATTATTTTCGCTCCTATGCCACCAAAATGTGGAACGCCCTACCAACAGTCATTAAGACATGCAAATCCCTTGACTCCTTCAAAACCGCTCTCAAAGGGCACCTACGGACGGCTGCAATTCGAAACTGGCCCCTGTAAAATCGGAATCCCTCAAACACGGACGCAAGGACAACACAAGAGACGGTCGCGGCCACACAGCCAACTCAAGGTATGGCCACTGAGCCGACTTGGGGACCCAACACAAGGACAACACAAGAGATGGTCACGGCCACACAGCCAACTCAAGGTACGGCCACGGAGCCGACTTGGGGACCCAACGCAGCTCCTCCAAGGAAAACAAACAAATGAACGGAGCTGAACGTGAATCCCCCCCACCGCCAACCCCTTTTTTCCCCTCACTGTATATGTTTCTTTTCCCTTTTTACCTCCTTTATGATGAATTCCTGTTCTGTCCTTTGTCTATATAGAAGTGTCTATTTGTACGTCTCTAAATGTTTTTGATGAATTGAACATTGTGGACCCTATTGGAAACAAGTGTAATGCTTAATTGGGTCGTCCACTCACAGTTAACAGCCTTTGTATTGAGTTTGTGCTTGAAATGTACTGTAATTCTGCAAACTGTTAATACATTTTTCAATCAATCAAAAAAAAAACACCACACTGCGTGAAAAGAGGAGTTAACGGGCAATTATGGGCACTGTATTTTGCCGTAAACCTCAAGTTTAGCAGCATCTACAGTTAATATACGGTAATATACAGGTGTGATGGTACAATTCGGGAGTTTACCAGAGTTTGTTGGAAAGTTTAACGGGAGTTTCCTGTAATATACACATCCGTATTCCATGCGTTTTCACCACCACTCATCACCAAAACGACCAGTGGCGTGCACAGATAGACACTAGGGGGTGCTAGAGCACCCTTTTGGCAATGTGCCCTTTTGAAAAAAAGAAGACAAATATTTTTTTTTCATTTTTTTTTTTCAAAAATAGCAGACCTACAAGCTCGTAGCGCGCCACTCGGTGGCGCGCTATGAGCTTGTAGATCTGCTATTTTTCAATAGCTAAAACATAACATAATGCTAACACCAAAAGGGGTTCCCGCCCAAAATGGATTAAGGCAACCGGCCGGTTCCACGCGCTGCACAAGGTGCCCTTTTTTAACTTGAGCACCTGCCCCTCTAAATGTCTGTGCACGCCACTGAAAACGACAAGATGACACCAAGACATTCTACCATTCACCACCATGCACAAAGGAATTTACATCTTATCCTGTGTTTGATAAACTGTGCACTCTGTGCACATCGAAAAGCAAGTGATTAGAAAACAACCTGTGATATGTTTTCATTTATATGCCTGAACCGATTACAAGACACAGGTCTCAATGGTTCATAAATAATATTTGTTATGAGCTGGTCCAGCCGGCTCCATTCACTGCCATGTATTCATTGAACTTCCGGTGTGAGTTTTGGCTCCCAAGAAAGTGTCCATGAAAGTGTCATGGCGCAGCCCAGTCACGTGACCATTTCTCTTCCTTCTCAAAGCTTCCTTGGTTTTCCGACAGTGCTCCAGGCCTGCAGCTGGCCAGACGCAGCCAGCTCCAGGCCTGCAGCTGGCCAGACGCAGCCAGCTCCAGGCCTGCAGCTGGCCAGACGCAGCCAGCTCCAGGCCTGCAGCTGGCCATACGCAGCCAGCTCCAGGCCTGCAGCTGGCCAGACGCAGCCAGCTCCAGGCCTGCAGCTGGCCAGACGCAGCCAGCTCCAGGCCTGCAGCTGGCCAGACGCAGCCAGCTCCAGTTTAATTACAACCTAAACCTTACTGTAATAAGAAACATGCTGTAATAAGCAGGATAATATCTGGCTAGGGGGTCGTTGTCGGGGAGTTATATTTTCCTTTACACACATGGGGGGCGGGGCGGGGGGTTTCGGGTGACACGGTACACAACTGGGCTCTTCTGATTGGCCAGGATATCAGTCACATGGGTCTCAGCGCGGCACTGCTGATTGGCTACTGTCCACGTGTGGGCGTGGCTATGATGACGACGACGATGATGATGATGTCACAGAGGAGGCTACGGGCTCATGTTCGCCGGGGCTCCAGCCTATAGGAGAGCTGCGTCAGCGTCCGCTGGTTGTCAATCACACACAGCTTCCTCACATACGACCTGACCTCCGCGTGACCCTTGTTGGGCTGGCATATGTCTGGGTCTGGAAGAGAGACATAGAGAGAGAGAGAGAGAGAGAGAGAGAGAGAGAGTGAGAGAGAGAGAGAGAGAGGGGGGGGGAGAGAGAGGGGGGGGGAGAGAGAGAGAGAGAGAGAGAGAGAGAGAGGGGGGGGGGGGGGGGAGAGAGAGAGAGAGAGAGAGAGAGAGGAGAGAGAGGGGGGGGGGGGGGGGGGGGAGAGAGAGAGAGAGAGAGAGAGAGAGGGGGGGGGGAGAGAGAGAGAGAGAGGGGGGGAGAGAGAGAGAGAGAGAGAGAGAGAGAGATTTGTCGGAGTGATATAAAGATGAGAGTTTTGCAAAGCGTGGCCTCCGGGTGGCGCTATAACCCTAACCCTATAGCTATAATAGGGCAATGTTAAAAGTAATTCCCCAGACGGACCACAGGGGGGCAGAGCGTCAGCGAGCGCAGCGGGGACGTACAACCACTAGGTGGTGCAGAACCACCTTTATTTAACACTGGGCACGTACAACCACTAGGTGGTGCAGAACCACCTTTATTTAACACTGGGGACGTACAACCACTAGGTGGTGCAGAACCATCTTTATTTAACACTGGGGACGTACAACCACTAGGTGGTGCAGAACCATCTTTATTTAACACTGGGCACGTACAACCACTAGGTGGTGCAGAACCATCTTTATTTAACACTGGGCACGTACAACCACTAGGTGGTGCAGAACCACCTTTATTTAACACTGGGCACGTACAACCACTAGGTGGTGCAGAACCACCTTTATTTAACACTGGGGACGTACAACCACTAGGTGGTGCAGAACCATCTTTATTTAGGTCACATAAATAACTCACTGTGATGATGTCGTGCGAAGGATGGATGGACGGGCGGACGGACGGACGGACGGACGGACGGACGGACGGACGGGCGGACGGACGGACGGTCATGATGAAGTAAAAGTACTTACTGAACGGCTGACATCATAATGACATCATTATGACATCATTATGACATCATAATGACAGACTTACTGAACGGCTGACTCCTGCAGTGTCTCACTTGACGGACGGTGTTCGCTATGATACGCTGTGGAGAGAGAGAGAGAGAGAGACATTCACTTTACATTACTGTACCTATAGAGAGAGAGAGAGAGAGAGAGAGAGACCGCCCCCTGTCAGGGGAAAAGAAGCGGCTTGGACTCCTCATGCATAGAAGGAAGCATGAGGTCAGTCCGTTGCTCTCCCCAGGTTGGCAAAGGAAGTGTAGAGCCCAGGATTACATTAACACTGGGTGAGCATGAGGTCAGTCCGTTGCTCTCCCCAGGTTAACACTGGGTTGCAAAACTCATAACAATAACAGCAACAACTAGAAAAGTCGCAATTTTGAAAAAGTGCAAATTAAGTCTGGTTGCCGCAGTGGCTTACATAGGCCCCTCCCACTGATATTGTCAGCCAATTACAATGTCACGTTTTGGCCATTAAAATTACATTTTGGACAGGTGTATTTAATACCTTTTCATACAAGGTTATTGATCCTGATTGCATTGTATGTTGTAGTTCTACAGTCACCAATAACATTGTATGTTGTAGTTCTACAGTCTCCAATAACATTGTATGTTGTAGTTCTACAGTCTCCAATAACATTGTATGTTGTAGTTCTACAGTCTCCAATAACATTGTATGTTGTAGTTCTACAGTCTCCAATAACATTGTATGGTGTCGTCCTACAGTCACCAATAACATTGTATGTTGTAGTTCTACAGTCTCCAATAACATTGTATGTTGTAGTTCTACAGTCTCCAATAACATTGTATGGTGTCGTCCTACAGTCACCAATAACATTGTAAAACATAGATTGGTTACGTAACAGCCAATTAGCTACTACAAACGTTATGCAAAGCTGTATATGTATATGTAATTTGTAAGTTGATTAGCGGTATACTGTGGTTACTTTGCGCCCCGTTTGATGCGTATGTATCGTCCCAGCATATAACTGGTACAACTAGCTTTCAATGATGACGTAATAAAGATGTGGATTAAAGGACCCAATGCCAGGGTGTAATTGGTTTTCGATGGTGACGTAATGACGATATGTTTTAGTGTCGGGAGGATTAAAGGTAATGCCCCTATGTATACATGTATGTAATCTGGCCCCACTGCCATATCAAGTAGTCATTACGGCATACGCTGGCACGGCGCATACACATCAAACGGCGACATACGCATCGAAGCACTGGACGGAAACTATTACTTGCGCGCTCTGCTTGCGCAAGTAAGTAATTATATCTCCAGTGGGAGGAGACCCCGGGGCAGACCAAGGACAAGGTGGATTATATCTCCACTGGGAGGAGACCCCGGGGCAGACCAAGGACCAGATGGATTATATATCCACTGGAAGGAGACCCCGGGGCAGACCAAGGACCAGATTGATTATATCTCCACTGGGAGGAGACCCCGGGGCAGACCAAGGACCAGATGGATTATATCTCCACTGGGAGGAGACACCGGGGCAGACCAAGGACCAGATGGATTATATCTCCACTGGGAGGAGACCCCGGGGCAGACCAAGGACCAGATGGATTATATCTCCACTGGGAGGAGACCCCGGGGCAGACCAAGGACCAGATGGATTATATCTCCACTGGGAGGAGACCCCGGGGCAGACCAAGGACCAGATGGATTATATCTCCACTGGGAGGAGACCCCGGGGCAGACCAAGGACCAGATGGAAGAATCACATTGACTCACTGGCCTTGGAACGTCTCGGGATCCCCCAGGAGGGGTGGAGCTGTTGCCCCCGCGACCCGACTATGGATAAGCGGTTGAAGATGGATGGATAATAATAATAATAATAATAATAATAGTAATAAAACTCACCATCTTCTCATAGTTCACCATGTTGTCCACTACTGTCTTGTATCCTTCATGTGTGAACGTCATGTCTGTGGACAAAAAAAAACAGAACTAAAACATGACCCTGATGAACACTGTATAGGTCGAAACAACCGAGCCTGACGTCGACATTTAAAAAATGTCTTCTAAATTCTGACAGTTTTCTGAAATACCTCATGTTTCTATATCAGTGGTCTTCTTTGCTTGCCTCTTGACGAGGGCGGTCGCATTCTTTTTCTCTCTCCCTCTACTCCCTCTACTCCTGTCTGCCCAGAACTTCTCTTCTACACTGTCTCTTCGAAACTCCTGAAACTACCAAAACATGGAACTATTCATGGAATTAGTGTGCTGGTCTCTGCACGTGATAGACAACATTTTTCCATGTAAATTGGGTTCTGGAGAGCCCGCTCAATACCCTGATGGATCTTCACCCGCAAGTTATACCCAAGACTACAAGACTTGGCGTGTAATGTGCATGGAGATTATCAGCGTAGAAGAGGTATATCTATTTGGATTTACGGTGACAGGATTTCTGCTGATCGGGCTGTGCACTGGTCTTGTGTATCGAAGAATTGGAAAAGTGGCAGCGCTGAACGGAGCCCCTATGCTGCCTGCCGTGGCCGAGCTGGGCAGGGCACTTGGGGAATTACATCAGAAGATGGACACGATCTTGGAAAAGGTCAGCGCCCTGCAGAGAGACATGACGGACAGAGAGCCATAACGGACAGAGAGGAGAAATAGCCATATTGCTATATCCCTCGCTCTAAAAACGAATCTGGATTTCCCCCCCATTGACAATCTCCACACGAAGAGACAGCGCAAGAAAAGAATCCTCTGCCTCCCACCCCACCTCAACCCCCACCCTCCCTCCTCCCTGACACCTGTTGTGTCTTCAGACTGGGCCGTGTTAGTTTCCACTGAACCCGCCATGATAACGCAGGACTTTGAGGCAACGTGACATGACCTTCGGAAGATATGCCAGGAACACACTTACACAAACACATGGGAAATGAACTATTCCACCGAACTTTCTCTCATGGACACACATGTCTACACATACAGCCGCCTTCTACCCCCCTCCCCCCCCTGCTCCAGCTAGGTTATCTTTTTTTCCTCCCCCCGCGCAGCTCATCCCTTTCGATGGTATGCGTAGGAGGAGAGCTTTTTTGTGCCTGGCCCAAGCCCCCGCCACCCCAACCACCCCCCCCCCCCCCTATCCCCCCACCCAAGTACATTCTGTGCCCACACAATACAATGCAACTGTAATGTAATGTGATGTGATGTTTATTCTGTTTTCTTTTTCTTTGATGCAAGAAAGATGTATTTTGGCGCTGCACTGCGGCGACATGGGCATAAGGGCTACGCTTGCATGCGGGCCCTTTGTCTAAGACACATTTCTTCCTCGGGAGACAAATAATAAAGAACCTTGAACCTTGAACCTTGGTGCTCAATATTTCATGTCATGTATCTGAAGATATGTTGTTCCAGGAACCCTTCAGAAACAAAGATTTGAGTTAAAAACATTCGCTCTGAAAGAATATAATTTTCAAAGATTTGTGCCGCATTTTCACGATTTTTCAAAAATAGCAGACCTACAAGCTCATAGCGCGGCAACGAGTGCCACGCTATGAGCTTGTAGGTCTGCTATTTTCCAAAAGCTAAAGTGTAACATAATGCTTAAAACAGCAAATGGGGATCCCGAACAGAATGGGTTAACTGTCTGCCCGGATCTCCGTTTTTTTTTTCATTGCACACCTGCACACCTCCTGAGCAACGGGATATTATCCCTGCACACCTCCTGAGCACCGGGATGTTATCCCTGCTCACCTCCTGATCACCGGGATGTTATCCCTGCACACCTCCTGAGCACCGGGATATTATCCCTGCACTCCTCCTGAGCACCGGGATATTATCCCTGCACACCTCCTGAGCACCGGGATATTATCCCTGCACACCTCCTGAGCACTAACGAGTTAGTAGAACCATGAGAACCATTACAACAATCTGGGACTTATTTTATCTCATCTTATTTTTAATGAATACAACAATCTGGGACTTATTTTATCTCATCTTATTTTTAATGAATACAACAAGCTGAGTGCACATTAACACACTTCAATGAGGCTGCACGGAAAGTTAGGGAAGTGCCCCATCTTGTGACCAAACAGGGGAACTACACATGATGCTACATGTTCCCCTTATACAAATGTCTTCTAAACCCTGACAGTCTTCTGAAAACCTCATGTTTCTGTGTCAGTGGTTCTCACAGGGTTAAACCCTCATGTTTCTATGTCAGTGGTGCTCAACCTATTTCATGTCAAGGACCCCCAGAATTATCTGTAATTGCCCCCCAAAGAAATAGGAAAGAACTTGAGTTAAACGGATGGGGTCGGCGGCCAAATACAGATCATTCTGGGGGTCCTTGACATGAAAAAGGTTGATCACCACTGACATAGAAACATAGGGTTTAACCCTGTGAGAACCACTGACATAGAAACATAGGGTTTAACCCTATTAGAAACACTGATATAGAAACATGGGGTTTAACCCTGTGAGAACCACTGACATAGAAACATAGGGTTTAACCCTATGAGAACCACTGATTTAGAAACATAGGGTTTAACCCTATGAGAACCACTGATTTAGAAAACATAGGGTTTAACCCTGTGATAACCACTGATATAGAAACATAGGGTTTAACCCTGTGAGAACCACTGATATAGAAACATAGGGTTTAACCCTGTGAGAACCACTGATATAGAAACATAGGGTTTAACCTGTGAGAACCACTGACATAGAAACATAGGGTTTAACCCTGTGAGAACCACTGATATAGAAACATAGGGTTTAACCCTGTGAGAACCACTGATATAGAAACATAGGGTTTAACCCTGTGAGAACCACTGACATAGAAACATAGGGTTTAACCCTGTGAGAACCACTGACATAGAAACACAAAGGGTAGGAGGGGCTTAGTGTTACTGTACCTTTAAGTAGGAGGGGCTTAGTGTTACTGTACCTTAAAGTAGGAGGGGCTTAGTGTTACTGTACCTGTAAGTAGGAGGGGCTTAGTGTCACTGTACCTTTAAGTAGGAGGGGCTTAGTGTTACTGTACCTTTAAGTAGGAGGGGCTTAGTGTTACTGTACCTTTAAGTAGGAGGGGCTTAGTGTTACTGTACCTTTACGTAGGAGGGGCTTAGTGTCACTGTACCTTTAAGTAGGAGGGGCTTAGTGTCACTGTACCTTTAAGTAGGTGGGGCTTAGTGTTACTGTACCTTTAAGTAGGAGGGGCTTAGTGTTACTGTACCTTTAAGTAGGATGGGCTTAGTGTTACTGTACCTTTAAGTAGGAGGGGCATAAAGGGGATGATTGGCGGCTCCAGTTTGGTGACAGTGAGTCTGTACGCTCTGTGGTTCCTGACGGGTCCTACACGCACACACACACACACACACACGCGCGCACACACACACACACGCACACACACACGCGCACACACACACGCACACGCACGCGCGCACACACGCGACCCCCCTGGTGTTGTTAATGAAACTTGAGCAGTTTAACAGAGTTTTAACATCGTTTTAACGTATCGTACTAAACCCGTACTCACCATCATGCTCTCAAATTCAGCATAAAACTTCTTAACTTGCTGGGGAGTTTCTAGAGAGAGAGAGAGAGAGAGAGAGAGAGAGAGAGAGAGAGAGAGAGAGAGAGAGAGAGAGAGAGAGAGAGAGAGAGAGAGAGAGAGAGAGAGAGGAGAGAGAGGAGAGAGAGAGAGAGAGAGAGAGAGAGAGAGAGAGAGAGAGAGAGAGAATTTGTTGCAATGTAGTCTGTATGTGATGTAACAGATGGTGATACATCACATACATAGAAATAGAACAATAGAACAACACATGGTGATACATCACATACATAGAAATAGAACAATAGAACAACACATGGTAATACATCACATACATAGAAATAGCTCTTAGCTTACATATAATTCATGATGACTTTTTCAGCTTGCTTATGATTCATGATGACTATTTCTATGCACTATAGAGTGCTATGTCTATGCTATGTATTTCTATGCACTATAGAGTGCTATGTCTACATAAAATGCTACCTAAGGTCGCCTTCAAACCAGAAAGCTTTACTGCCATTAAAACGAATCCTGCTGCACATTGTCGGAAAGTGCGCTTGGCAGGTGTGAAGCCTCATTCGAATCCTAATGCGCATCAAAATAACCGCATTCTACTCTGCCAAAAAAGGCCGCTAGAGGAGCGATTGTGGCTGTATGAGGCCCTAGAGGAGCGATATGTGGCTGTATGAGGCCCCTAGAGGAGCGATATGTGGCTGTATGAGGCCCTTAGAGGAGCGATATGTGGCTGTATGAGGCCCCTAGAGGAGCGATATGTGGCTGTATGAGGCCTCTAGAGGAGCGATATGTGGCTGTATGAGGCCCTTAGAGGAGCGATATGTGGCTGTATGAGGCCCCTAGAGGAGCGATATGCGGCTGTATGAGGCCCCTAGAGGAGCGATATGTGGCTGTATGAGGCCCCTAGAGAGCGATATGTGGCTGTATGAGGCCCCTAGAGGAGCGATATGTGCTGTATGAGGCCCCTAGAGGAGCGATATGTGGCTGTATGAGGCCCCTAGAGGAGCGATATGTGGCTGTATGAGGCCCCTAGAGGAGCGATATGTGGCTGTATGAGGCCGCTAGAGGAGCGATATATGGCTGTATGAGGCCCCTAGAGGAGCGATATGTGGCTGTATGAGGCCTCTAGAGGAGCGATATGTGGCTGTATGAGGCCCTTAGAGGAGCGATATGTGGCTGTATGAGGCCCCTAGAGGAGCGATATGAGGCTGTATGAGGCCCCTAGAGGAGCGATATGTGGCTGTATGAGGCCCCTAGAGGAGCGATATGTGGCTGTATGAGGCCCCTAGAGGAGCGATATGTGGCTGTATGAGGCCCCTAGAGGGAGCGATATGTGGCTGTATGAGGCCCCTAGAGGAGCGATATGTGGCTGTATGAGGCCCCTAGAGGAGCGATATGTGGCTGTATGAGGCCGCTAGAGGAGCGATATATGGCTGTATGAGGCCCCTAGAGGAGCGATATGTGGCTGTATGAGGCGCTAGAGGAGCGATATGTGGCTGTATGAGGCCCTTAGAGGAGATATGTGGCTGTATGAGGCCCTAGAGGAGCGATATATGGCTGTATGAGGCCCCTAGAGGAGCGATATGTGGCTGTATGAGGCCCCTAGAGGAGCGATATGTGGCTGTATGAGGCCCCTAGAGGAGCGATATGTGGCTGTATGAGGCCGCTAGAGGAGCGATATGTGGCTGTATGAGGCCCCTAGAGGAGCGATATGTGGCTGTATGTGGCCGCTAGAGGAGCGATATGTGGCTGTATGAGGCCCTTAGAGGAGCGATATGTGGCCGCTAGAGGAGCGATATGTGGCTGTATGAGGCCTCTAGAGGAGCGATATGCGGCTGTATGAGGCCCTTAGAGGAGCGATATGTCGCTGTATGAGGCCCCTAGAGGAGCGATATGTGGCTGTATGAGGCCCCTAGAGGAGCGATATGTGGCTGTATAAGGCCCTTAGAGGAGCGATAAGTGGCTGTATGAGGCCCCTAAAGGAGCGATATGTGGCCGCTAGAGGAGCGATATGTGGCTGTATGAGGCCCCTAGAGGAGCGATATGTGGCCGCTAGAGGAGCGATATGTGGCTGTATGAGGCCCCTAGAGGAGCGATATGTGGCCGCTAGAGGAGCGATATTATACCCATTAATAACAAAGCCTAGTAGAATAACGGAAACATCTGCTACATTGATTGACCATATTTTTACCAACAGCTTGGAGAAGAAAATCATAAGTGGTTTGGTGATAAATGATGTCAGCGACCATTTACCTATTTTTCTTACATTAGAATGCCAAATCAAGAAGGTTGAGGAGGAAAATGTGCCTAGATATATAAGAATAAGAAAGGATAATGCAATAAACATGTTCAGGGATGATCTTAGGCAGGTTGACTGGACGGGGGTCTATGTGAATGAGGTTAATGCAGCATATGAGGCTTTTTTAAATAAATACTTGGCACTGTATGAAAAACACTGTCCATTAGTTTTACATAAGCAAAAAAAAAACGGCAACAGAAAACCTTGGATAACAAAAAGCTTACAGAATGCATCTAAAAAGAAAAACAAATTGTATAGAGACTTTATCAAATCTAGAACAAAGAATGCCGAAATGAAATATAAAGCGTACAAGAATAAGTTAGTATTAATTATGAGACTGGCCAAGAAAGATTACTATAACAAATTGTTGGATGAAAATAAAAATAACATTAAAGGTACCTGTAATATTTTAAACAAAGTAATGGGTAATAAACCAGTTTCCACAAACTTACCTAGTCATTTCAATACTAATAATACAATTATAAAAGACAAGAACGAAATGGTGAACGAATTCAATTCTTTTTTTGTAAACATTGGACCAAATTTGGCAGACTTAATTGAAAATCATGATGAAACAGATTGGACAGGAAGTAGTAAAGTGTTGCAATCTATGTTTGTGGCAAATGTTAGTGAACAAGAAATCCTATCTATGGTAACAAAGTCTAAAAATAAGACATCCACTGATTGTGATGGGTTAGACATGGTTATAGTGAAAAAGACAATTGATTGTATCATCAAACCCCTTTGTTATATTTTTAATTTATCCTTTCAGTCAGGCAAGTTTCCAGATCGAATGAAAGTTGCAAAAGTTATTCCACTTTTTAAATCAGGAGATAAGCATAGCTTCAATGATTACAGACCAGTGTCATTGCTCTCACAATTCTCTAAGGTGCTTGAAAAGATCTTTGCACAAAAGTTTGATGCTTTTATTGAAAAGCATCAATTGTTGAGTGAATGCCAATATGGCTTTCGGCAAAATAGGTCCACAGCAACAGCTTTAATGAATATAATGGAGGAAATATCAACATCAACACATGAAAATAAATATACAATAGGGGTATTTATAGATTTAAAAAAAGCTTTCGACACCTTGAATCATTCAATTTTGATTTCTAAATTATACACATACGGCGTGAGAGGAATGGTACTGGACTGGATGAGAAGCTATTTAGACAATAGACAACAATATGTGCAGTGGGCAGGTAACACATCAGAGTGTATGAAAATTGAATGTGGAGTCCCTCAAGGTTCTGTTTTGGGACCCAAATTATTTAATCTATACATTAATGACATTTGTGACGTATCAAAATTATTACAATTTGTTTTGTTTGCAGATGACACAAATTTCCATTGCTCTGGATATGATTTAAATAAGTTAGCTGAGACCATTACACATGAAATGATGTGATTTAAATAAGTTAGCTGAGACCATTACACATGAAATGATGTGATTTAAATAAGTTAGCTGAGACCCATTACACATGAAATGATGTGATTTAAATAAGTTAGCTGAGACCATTACACATGAAATGATGTGATTTAAATAAGTTAGCTGAGACCATTACACATGAAATGAGAAAACTCAAAACATGGTTTGATGTAAACAAGCTCTCGCTGAATTTGGAAAAAAACAAGTTTATGGTTTTCGGAAATAGGAAAAAGGATGACCAGGTGGAATTATCCATAGATGGAGTGGCCATCGCAAGAGTATCAGAATTTCGGTTCTTAGGTGTAATAATGGATGACAAATTAACATGGAAATCCCATATAGCACATGTTAAGAAAAAGATCTCAAAGAGCATTTTTATTTTAAACAAAGTGAAGCATGTGCTAGAAAAGGAAGCAATGCGAATATTATATTTTTCATTAATTTCTCCATATCTTAGTTATTGTGCTGAAGTGTGGGGGAATACGTACATGACCGCCACAACACCATTATACTTATTACAGAAGAGGGCAGTACGAATCATGCACAAAGTGCATTATAGAGATCACACAAATAGTCTATTTATAAAATCGAGAGTATTGAAATTTGAACATATCGTGAAGCTACAAACCTTATTAATTATGTTTAGGGCAAAAAGCAAAACATTACCAGTTCATCTACAACAGTTATTCCATCCTAGTTCAGAAAGTAGGGATAGTAGGAGAAAATTTGACTTCAAACATAAGTTTGCACGGACCACTCAAAGACTGATGTGTCCTTCAATAACAGGAATCCGAATATGGAATTCTCTGAATGACAATTTAAAGGGTTGTACAAATATTTGCCAATATATAATATATATGAATATGAAGACGATGAATAGGTTAACTAGAGCTAGAGCTATCATTTATTGCACGTGTCATTGCTCAACTTCTTGCTTGTTTTGTTTTTCTCTTTTGTTTTTGTTTTGTTTGTTTTTTTGTTTTGTTTTGTTTAGATGTGTATGCGCCAATCAATAAAGTAAACTAAACTTTTAAGTGAAAAGGGGGCAGGTATTTATAAGAATTTATTCTTCTTCCTGCTCCTTTTCGTCATAGGTGTATCAGATACTGTATGAAAGACAAATGAATTATGAAAGATATTAATTGTTATCTATTATGATTTGTACTGTATTGTGTTACACTATGTGTGAAATAAAATGAAATTAAATGAAATGATATGTGGCCGCTAGAGGAGCGATATGTGGCTGTATGAGGCCTCTAGAGGAGCGATATGTGGCTGTATGAGGCCCCTAGAGGAGCGATATGTGGCTGTATGAGGCCGCTAGAGGAGCGATATGCGGCTGTATGAGGCCCCTAGAGGAGCGATATGTGGCTGTATGAGGCCCCTAGAGGAGCGATATGTGGCTGTATGAGGCCCCTAGAGGAGCGATATGTGGCTGTATGAGGCCGCTAGAGGAGCGATATGTGGCTGTATGAGGCCCCTAGAGGAGCGATATGCGGCTGTATGAGGCCCCTAGAGGAGCGATATGCGGCTGTATGAGGCCCTTAGAGGAGCGATATGTGGCTGTATGAGGCCCCTAGAGGAGCGATATGTGGCTGTATGAGGCCTCTAGAGGAGCGATATGTGGCTGTATGAGGCCGCTAGAGGAGCGATATGTGGCTGTAAGAGGCCTCTAGAGGAGCGATATGTGGCTGTATGAGGCCCCTAGAGGAGCGATATGTGGCTGTATGAGGCCCCTAGAGGAGCGATATGTGGCTGTATGAGGCCTCTAGAGGAGCGATATGTGGCTGTATGAGGCCCCTAGAGGAGCGATATGCGGCTGTATGAGGCCTCTAGAGGAGCGATATGCGGCTGTATGAGGCCCCTAGAGGAGCGATATGTGGCTGTATGAGGCCCCTAGAGGAGCGATATGTGGCTGTATGAGGCCCCTAGAGGAGCGATATGTGGCTGTATGAGGCCCCTAGAGGAGCGATATGTGGCTGTATGAGGCCCCTAGAGGCGGGATCAACGCGAGACTGATGACATATTGAAGCGCTGCCACAGCGCAACGTAAACACAACCTAACAAGACTACAACTCTAATGTAAACACAACCTAACAAGACTACAACTCTAATGTAAACACAACCTAACAAGACTACAACACAACTCTAATGTAAACACAACCTAACAAGACTACAACTCTAATGTAAACACAACCTAACAAGACTACAACTCTAATGTAAACACAACCTAACTAAAGACTACAACTCGAAATTATTATGGAGATATCAGATGTTTGTCCCGCTGCTTCCGGGTCCCAGATGCAGGCAGGAGGAGGGAACTGGTGAACTCAATACTGCCGCAATCTGGCGAAGTCAGGTTAGGTGTGAATGCAATCCGCAGCAAATAAGGGAAATGAAGCAAACTATGTGGCGGGTGAGGAGCTAAACACAGTTGTAGACGGAGAAGGGATATTAACTTTACGCAGCGCAAAGCTGTTTAGCCGTGGATAAATGTGGTCGAATGAGGAGACTTGAAGCCCTCATTGAAATATGAGGACGAGCACATTAATCAATTGCTTAAGGAAACACATAAAAAACACTGCAGTGTACAGAATATTCAGTCCGTCTGTGCAAAACACTGCAGTGTACAGAATATTCAGTCCGTCGTGCACAAACATGGAGTGTTGTCACTGCTGTCACTGTGTGGAGACTTTCTGTCTGCGCTGTGCCTCCACAAAAGAACGGTGTGTGCGTAGCCGCACGCGCACACGCACACGCACACGTGTGCACACAAGAGAGAGTCAGAAAGAGAGAAGTCCTTAATTTGACGTCATAACTATTACTCGAAGTATATTTTTTTAAACACCATATATTTCACTGTGTATTTTATGGATTGAACACATTGATATAAGTGTGAACGCAAACGCAGCAAATTAAACATGCAAGAATGATGCAACTTCTCCGCCCGAATTAGAGGTGTGAATGTGAAGTGCTACGGGCTAAGACAGACAGACAGACAGACAGACAGACAGACAGACAGACAGACAGACAGACAGACAGACAGACAGACAGACAGACAGACAGACAGACAGACAGGTTACCTCCCAGGTCTGCGTCAGTCTGCTAACAGCAGGGTTGCTCATCCCCATGATGATCGCAAAGAAGGAGTTCAGGTTCTTAAACTCCCGACAACTACAGATAAATGACAACATAAAACATTAAAAAAGTAGTTAAAGTACGATAGCAGTTCTAACAAACTCTCCAGTTTGTAGGAGTTAAGGTGAGACTTTACAACAACTACAATAACTCTAAGTGAAAAAGGCAATACCATCCGCACACAATATGGTCTTGTCTTTATTTGAACTAAACAACGTTCCACACTGTTGTGACGAAAAGAGAGTTGAGACAGAAGGCAAAGCTCTCTGTCCACCGAGCAATCTTCGTTCCTACTCTCACCTATGGTCCTGAAGTGTTCCTAAATCATGAAGTGTGGGTCATGACCGAAAGAATAAGGTTGCGAATACAAGCGGCCGAAATGAGTTTTCTCCGACGGATGGCTGGCATCTCCCTTAGAGATAGGGTGAGAAGTTCAGTCATGTGAGGGAGACTCGGAGTAGAGTCGCTGCTCCTTCGCCTGGAAAGGTGGTTCGGGCATCTGGTTAGGATGCCTCTCGGGTGTCTCCCTAGGGAGGTCCTCGACGCACGTCCCACTGGGGGTCAAACTGGGGGTCAAACTGGGGGTCAAACTGGGGGTCCCACTGGGGGTCAAACTGGGGGTCCTTGGAATTAAATAATATTTTAGAATCACTGCTAGAGCCGTAAAGCTCTTCTCTCATGGAGGTCCCTGGCATTATCTCTTCAAACGGGGGTCCGTGGGCTGATTAGTGTCAACGTGGGGGTCCTATTACTCACTGCGCTGCTATCTGGGGGTCCCTGGGGGTTCCTGGGGGTCCCTGGGGATCCCTGCCATGTGTTACTCACTGCGCTGATATCTGGGGGTCCCTTGGGGTCTCTGGGGGTCCCTGCCACGTGTTACTCACTGCGCTGCTATCTGGGGGTCCCTGGGGGAGTCCCTGGTGGTCCCTGGGGGAGTCCCTGGGGGTACCTGCCATATGTTACTCACTGCGCTGCTATCTGGGGGTCCCTGGGGGTCCCTGGGGGGGTCCATGTGTTACTCACTGTGCTGCTATCTTGATGAACTTCTTCAGCAGCTGGACTCGTTTGCTCAGCTGGCCACACAGACACACCTCGCTGACCACCCACAGCTGGAGCTCGTTAAACCTCCTTAAGAACAGCTCCAGGTTGGCCCTCGTTCGCCCCAAGCTCTGAGCCCCGAACGTGTGGTAGAGCAGCTCATGCTGAGAGAGAGAGAGAGAGAGAGACCTTACGTTAACTAGAGAGAGAGAGAGAGAGAGAGAGAGAGAGAGAGAGAGAGAGAGAGAGAGAGAGAGAGAGAGAGAGAGAGAGAGAGAGAGAGAGAGACCTTACGTTAACTAGAGAGAGAGAGAGAGAGAGAGAGAGAGAGAGAGAGAGAGAGACCTTACGTTAACTAGAGAGAGAGAGTGAGAGAGATTTGATTTTAAAGAGTCCTTTATTGAGCACTGCTGGGTGATACAAACCATTACATACCCTCGACTACAAGTCTAAACTAGGTTCGAGCAAAAGACGCCATCCTTCAAAGAAAACAATCAGAAAGAGAAAAACAGCTCATCATGATCTCCCACTGTGCACAGAACTCCCTCAATTGCCCACTTTACACAGAACACATCGAGATTTTCCACCATCTTATAATAAGAGTGTTCTACTCTGAGCCGTGCTTTAATAAGTCCAGTCATTATGAGCACCGGGTCCACACAGCCCACCTCCTGAGCACCGGGTCCACACAGCCCACCTCCTGAGCACCGGGTCCACACAGCCCACCTCCTGAGCACCGGGTCCACACAGCCCACCTCCTGAGCACCGGGTCCACACAGCCCACCTCCTGAGCACCGGGTCCACACAGCCCACCTCCTGAGCACCGGGTCCACACAGCCCACCTCCTGAGCACCGGGTCCACACAGCCCACCTCCTGAGCACCGGGTCCACACAGCCCACCTCCTGAGCACCGGGTCCACACAGCCCACCTCCTGAGCACCGGGTCCATCCTCCTGAGCACCGGGTCCACACAGCCCACCTCCTGAGCACCGGGTCCACACAGCCCACCTCCTGCGCACCGGGTCCATCCTCCTGAGCACCGGGTCCACACAGCCCACCTCCTGAGCACCGGGTCCACACAGCCCACCTCCTGAGCACCGGGTCCACACAGCCCACCTCCTGAGCACCGGGTCCACACAGCCCACCTCCTGAGCACCGGGTCCACACAGCCCACCTCCTGAGCACCGGGTCCACACAGCCCACCTCCTGCGCACCGGGTCCATCCTCCTGAGCACCGGGTCCACACAGCCCACTTCCTGCGCCCGGTTCCTTCGGTTCAGCCAAATGGATAGTTTTGCGGTTGCAGATTTTGATTTTTGATTTATTTATTAGATCCCCATTAGCTTGCTGTGAGACACAGCAGCTATTCTTCCTGGGGTCTTAAAACATATCATCATTACATTATTTATTTTATATTATTACATACATTTACATACAACATTCATCCAACACACAATACAACACAAAACTCATGATCCGTCTACTACATTGATAGCTAGCTCCACAGTACAATTAAATCTTCAACATTGATAATAAAGTAAATATACATTATAATGGGATATATACCATAATATAATATACACACTATAACAATATATAACACACAATATATTATATAATATATATATATTATATCACAGCTCACATGCATCTCCTTCACATCTCCTGAGTGAACAAAAACAACTTCAGCTTCTTCTTAAAACTCATATAGTTATCTTCATAAACAAAAAACATAGGTAAAGAGTTCCATGCCACCATTGCTCTGTAATGGACTGTTCTTTGTTTAACATTAGTTCTGCATGAAGGCAGCATAAAACGATCCTCTGATGACTGCCGAGTAAAATAATGATGTGTATCTGAGAACAATGATAGATTATTATAAATTATTGCTGGGGTTTTAGTTGTGATGATGTTTTTCACAAAACACAGTAATAAATAATCCAACCTACTTTTTACACTTAACCACACTAGATCATTGTTCATTGTACTAATGTACTTACACTTAACCACACTAGATCATTGTTCATTGTACTAATGTACTTACACTTAACCACACTAGATCATTGTTCATTGTACTAATGTACTTACACTTAACCACACTAGATCATTGTTCATTGTACTAATGTACTTACACTTAACCACACTAGATCATTGTTCATTGTACTAATGTACTTACACTTAACCACACTAGATCATTGTTCATTGTACTAATGTACTTACACTTAACCACACTAGATCATTGTTCATTGTACTTACTCTTGTTCGATATGGGCATTGAAGCACTATACGAGCTGCTTTGTTTTGGGCCACCTGTAATCTGTTCAAATTACTTTCTTTCGTATTGGACCAAATTACTGCACAATAATCTAAATATGATAACACTAATGCTTGTACTAATTGTTTGGTTAAATATCTAGGCAGGTATTTCCTACATTGTTTAATAGCACCCATACCTCTGCCCATTCTTTTCACCATTTCATCTATCTGATTATTTCATGACATTGTATTATCTACAATAATACCTAAGAGTTTTACTTCAGTTACTTGTTCAATATTTGTATCTCCTATGGTTAAGTGTAAAGTTGGTACATTTTTTAATGAGTGATTTGAACCCAATACTTTACATTTAGTCTTTTCTTTATTCAGAACCAGTTTATTTATTCTCATCCATTTCTCTATTTGTTTTAATTCATAATTTAAAACTCTTGTAAGTTCACTGGATGTATTAGAGGATGTATATATTGTAGAGTCGTCCGCGTACATCGCAACGGTGGCATGTTTTAAAATTAAAGGCAGATCATTCACAAAAATAGAAAATAAAAGTGGACCCAAAGAACTTCCCTGAGGCACACCACAACTCACTGGCTTCAACCCAGAATAACTTCCACTGAAGTATACAGTATATTTCCTGTCAATAAGATAACTTTCAATCCACGCCATAGCAAGTGATTCGAATCCATAACATCTCAATTTATTCAGTAAAAGCGTGTGATCTAGAACATCAAATGCTGCACTTAAATCTAACAATACCGCACCGACTATTTTTTATCATCTATTTCAGTCATCCAATCATCTGCCATCTGAGTTAATGCCGTGGTTGTGGAGTGCCCCTTCCTATATGCATGCTGGTATACTGTATTTAGATCATTTTTACAGAAGTATTCTTGAATTTGTTCATACACTATTCTTTCCATAATTTTACTCAAGGCTGGTAATAGACTTATTGGTCTGCTATTTTTACCTGAAAAAGGTTCTTTACTGTTCTTTGGTAATGGAATAATCTTGGCTATTTTCCATTCCTTAGGACATATGCCTTTATTTAATCTCAGATTCATTATGTACGATATAGGCATAGCAATCAAATCAGCCACTGGACTCATTCTCAATGATTTCTCAATTCTGTCAATACTAACATTATTAAAACCAAATTTATGATTTATTTCTCATAATTTTTTCAGTTATTAATTCATTGGAGAGCTCATCTTTGTTTGTAACTACCATATCACCACATAATTTCGTAATCTTCTTGCTGAAATAATCACCTAGGTAATTAGCAATGTCTAATGGCTTAGTGAAAAACGTGCCTTCTGCTTCCAGATATGAGGGTGTTTGATTTACTTTCCTTCCCGTCAATTCATTGTGTGTGTTCCATATTTTTCTACTGTCTAAATTAGCATTCACAATTCTGTTTTTAAAATAAATCCTTTTTTTGGTTTCGTTCAATTTTTTTACAACATTTCTTAATTTCCTATATATCTTCCATTGAAATACATGATTTGAATTGATTGCTTCTGCCTTAGCATTATTTCTTTGAGCCATATATTGTCTGAGTTCTTGGTCCAACCATGGAGATGTAACATTTCTTACAGTTCTCTTTTTTACAGGAGCATGTTTATCAATAATTGGCATTAACAAGTTATTGAGAGCCTCTAATGCAGTGTTTGGATCATCTTCCTGTAGGACTGTTGACCAGTCAATTTCCTTTACCTCATCATAATAATTGTTTTCATTAAAATATCTAAACATCCTATTTTGAATAATTTTCTGACCTGATTTTGGAACTTTAGTCTTCCTTCCAATTGCAACTATATTATGATCGGTACAGCCTACAGGAATTGATACTGCTTTCGAGCACAGCTCAGCCACATTTGTAAAGATTAAGTCAATACAAGTTGATGTTTTTGAACCATCTGCTTTGGAGCATATTCTTGTTGGTTTTGTAACAACTTGTGTCAGATTACAGGTATCTGCACATGAAAGCAATTTACCTCTGAGTGCACAGGACTTTATATCCCAATTAATATTTATGTCTCCCAGGAAATAAATCCCATTATCTAAATCACACACCCTGTCCAACATCTCACACATTTGATCAAGGTACATTACTGTTGCATCTGGTGGCCTATAACAACACCCAATAAGTATTGGTCGTAAATGAGGTAGTTGAACTTGTAACCAGATTACTTCCACTCCCACAACAGTTAAATCATCCCTGACTCTTACTGGTATATGGTCTTGAATATAAATTGCGACTCCTCCACCATTTTCATTCCTATCTTTCCTATAGATATTGTACCCTTTTATCTTTACTAAATAACTGCTTATTGTTGGACCTAGACGTGTTTCTGAAATTGCCAAGATGTGTAAATTATGTTCCAAAATGATTTGTGAAATGTCCTGTACTTTGTTCCTTAAACTGCAAATATTCAAGTGAGCTATTTTTAATCCCTTTTTTGGCAATGTGAAATTACTTTGAGTCATTAATATTCATAATTGTTTCTTTAATCAATGTCCCAAAGTAAAAAGTATGCATTGTGTTACTTAGAGCTATCACATAAACATAGAAGACAAATAAACACATATATACACACACAGACACACACCCCAAACACACACACTCCTATCAATTTCCCTGTCATTATTAAATGACACATGAACAGCTGAGAAAACGCCTTCCCCTCTATTTGTAACTTATATTGTGACCCCTTTCCGTTTCCAAAAATAAAATAAAAAATAAACACAATTTCATCAGTTAGTCTATGACATAGGTCTTCTTAAAAACGTCACTTATTCCCATTCCCAATTAGTTCAGACTAGTTCATTGACTTCATTCAGTTAACTTATTCCCATTTCATAAATTAAATTAGTTCAGACTAGTTCATTGACTTCATTCAGTTAACTTATTCCCATTTCATAAAATAATTTAGTTCAGACTAGTTCATTGACTTCATTCAGTAACTTATTCCCATTTCATAAATTAGTCCAGACTTCAGATTCAGTTCACTTTTTCATATCCAAACCTGTTGATGTAATAGTAGGCTTAGGAATGATCTTCTTGATCATCAGCTGTGTCTGCTTTAGCGTCCTGTCCATTCTTCAACCCAGGTTCTATCACCTCTTTCCAGAACGCTTCAGCCATTTTATGATCTGTGAATCTCTTTGCTTCATCGCTGAAGGTGATAATTAGCGTGGCCGGGTGGATTATTCCCTGTTTCACCTTAGCGTTCCATAGTTTCTCTCTTGTTTCCTTGAAACTTCCTCTTTTCTTTGCCATTTCTTCCGTCAGGTCAGGGAGAATACGCAACTTCATTCCACGCACCTCCATCACGCCTTTCTTCTTTGCAATGTTTACAATGTCAGCTTTCACCGTGTAGTTCTGCAACCTCACGATCATGGGTCTGCTTCCCGTCTTCAGCACAGGTCCAACCCGGTGTGCCACCTCGACTCCAATACTGGCCACCGACAGTTTTTCTTTAAACATCTCCTCCAACAGTTCTGCCATGTAGCGTGTAGGATTTCCCTGTTCAATACTAGGAGTTAATCCAAACACTCTCACGTTGTATCTTCTGCT